>NC_142344.1:22506136-22657272 GCF_054954075.1 Amborella trichopoda
AATGACCATTTCCATGCTCTTTATAATTCAGACAATAATGCCCCAATTTATTATCCCAAATGGCCACTGCCTAGAAGCATAAGCTTATCATAATCTCACACGTTTAAGCTCATAATATATGCGCGAGAGAGAGAGTGTGTGGTTGTGATGATGATGATGATGATGTAAGAGATAAACACATCAATATCCATAACAAAAAGGTGGCATTCATTGATTAGCAACAATTAAGCAATTATGTCAGGTGATATGAGAGAGAGAGAAGGGGGGAGCTGAGAGAACAGGAGAGACAGGGGACTTACACCTGATAAAACAAGGAAAAGAGCACCAGCACAACAGTTACATGCATCTAGCGGGGCCGGAGGGTACGCTGTATGACAAATAGAATGCCATAATAAGTCTATGAAGTTTGTAGTGCTGCCATAATGCAGAACCCCAGAATCAGACTCATAACATTCAACCTTTAAACCTATAAATGTACAGGGGCTAGTCTAACCACCATACTTTTAGCAATCCACCCAAAAGAGTGGGATAACAAATATAGAAGAATATGGAGGTTGATATTGCAAACCATGTGTTAGGTGAGAGAATAAAAAGTATTGGGTGCATTAGTAAAAGCACGATTGGCCAAACTGACTCCCTGATGCGTGTCTCAAAAATCTTCCAATATATATTTATAATGAAAGTTTTCAAGACCTTAAGATAATATATCAAGAATCCAAAAACTATAGATATACTGCTACTTGGAACAAAGGTGGTATTTGCGCCCATAATTTTGCTATCGGCACCTATGTGCAAGGATGAGATTTCTAGTCAGCCAATAATCCCACCACCGTTTTGAGTGGGGACAGCAAAAACATTGGTGCAGAGAGCACAAACATGAGCGCAACTAGTGATTATCAAATAGTAAATAGGATGGAAGCCACAGTCTTACCCTTGGACCCCTATCAGCCATCGAAGGTCTGTTGACTGTCGCTGCTGTTTGTGATGCCACATCTGGAATATCGTGCTTGTAGAATGCTTGTAATGCTCTCACTGAGAATGGGCGTATGATGTTGGCTTCCATTGCTGATAAATTTTTCAGCTACAAAATACATAAAGCAGAACAACGAATTAAGGCATATTCACTCTATGTAACTTTGGAGATAATTTATAAGGGAAAATAAGAATTGGTTTGTGCTCCAATTGGCTGGGCATGAGTGATAATTATGGATCACAGAGCAGAAGCAGCAATTAGCAATGAAAAGACCCCCTGATTGGAAGCTCTACATAATTATCAGTGTACCATGACCCTCAATAATATTAATTACGGAAGGTAACAAACTAGATCCTAGAAAACTTGCATAAATTGAGCAGGAAAGAGAGATACTTTGAATTTCACAACAGCCTGATGCATTTCTTTTTTTTTTCTTTTTGGAAAGATATTTTAATTTTTTTCCAGGTCTATTCAATATATTTACTTCTATTTGTCTAATATATTATTTTAAGTAGCAAACTGGGGCAAAATAGTCAATTAGAAAAAGGAGGATTATCCAAACATTCATTTGGGACCAAAGTTTCTGGAGCACCTGCAATTTATGCAGGTGTTACAAGTATTGCATTGATATCATCCCTATAGAATATACAAACTTACAGCTATATGAACAATGTTCTGAACGAATTCTATAAAATCCATGGAATGTGCCATGAGACAGAGAACTTAAGGCCCCATTTGGGAAGGAGCAATCCTACCCCTCCATTTTCAAAATCCAAGATTGCTACGTTTTCAATGTTTAGAACTCATCAAACCTAGGAGTTTGAAAATTTAAGATTACTCAATTTCCTCCCACCCAAATGGCCCCTAAGTGTTTTCCATTCAAAGAACAAAGAAATTCAAATGACCGACACAAAATCCAGAATGAGGGAGATAAAAGTACCTTTACTGCTTGTGTACGATTGGTAAATGTTTCCAAACCAAGTTCGACTTTGTGAAACCTTACATCCCTGATGTCCTCTACCATTGATTTCACCTGGAAACTAGCCATATTGAGAAAGGATCGAGGAAAAACAGCATTGGGAGAAGAGAATCACTCCTCTTCAAAATTTCCAAACTCACCAGGTACATATCTGGGATATCATCTTGAGCACTGTAACCAATTAGTAACCTTATATCAGTTATAATGTTGTGAGATTCAAAAGTGAAGGTGGGAAAAGAATATGGATATCCTCACATACAAATGAAACAGAAGCTTCGTTATTTCGACATAGTGGAAAGGTAATGGCTGAAATTCTCTTGAAGAATCCCTCTCCGCTTCAAGAACCTGCGTCAATCTTTCTAGTGAAAGCATTGACAAAATATCAAACAAACGAAACCCCTCATACGACTAAGTAATCAAAGTCAAATTTCAAGTAATTATCACATTTAATGTGGCATAAGAAAACACCATATTTTACTGCAATCAAATTACTAGAACGACATGAAGAAAGACAAAAATAACACATTATGTCATTAACATGAAATGAGG
Source organism: Amborella trichopoda (assembly GCF_054954075.1). Lineage (NCBI taxonomy): Eukaryota > Viridiplantae > Streptophyta > Magnoliopsida > Amborellales > Amborellaceae > Amborella > Amborella trichopoda. Next base: position 22,508,638 of record NC_142344.1, read on the forward strand.
ATACAAGGAAACCTAGAAACATAAACACAATTTGGCAAGAAAAACCTAAATTTCCCAGGAGATTCTGCATAAGTCATTAAAAAGAGGTTCTGATAAGGGTACAAAACTAGAAAAGCAAAACTCAGACCTAAGTTCCAATGGAGGAAGGCATACAAGCCATCTACAAAGTACATATAAAATTGTCTATCGGATATCTGAAGTAGACGGGTGTCCAAAGAGTAAATAAATGGCCTTGACAGTCAATTCAAAAGATAAGTTTACCAGTAAAACCTGAATGATCAAGGAATAGCAAGTCTAAGAAGGGTGAGGAACTTAAACTTTCCCTTAACCCATCCCAAGCCCGGGTAAAAGAGGTGGGTTGTATCAAGTAGGCAGCCAATGTAAAACTTTGCCATAACTATCCATGAATCCTGATAGGCAGACCAGGATTCGTGTACCAACCTCAATTACTTGCGAAAAGGCTATGATGATGATTTTCTCATGACATGATATCAGAGTCGTGCATAGGTACCGGGAACGGGAGTGGCAAGAGCTCCAGGATCGGGAGCAGGAGCGGGAGCAAGAGCGCGGAGCGAGGTAGATTCAAAGATCCGTGGTTTGATGAACGAGGTCCGTAGATGGTCCAATAAAGGGATCGAGATCCCTGACTTTCAGGGAGCGTGTTCCATATCTTCACTGGAGTAAATTCTTTACTAAATGGGATCGCTTTCCTCCATGATAAGGATCGAGGTTCTCGAAGTTCACTTGTCAACTGTTTTGTAACTTGGGAGTGAATACCAGTGAACAATATTTTTAACATTTTTCAAATTCACAAACCTAGTATCAATGTGAATAAAATGATCTAACACATAGCGATAATAGAAATCCAATATGGTGAGGTTATACCTATGTCCTCGATCCCATGTTAACAATGGGAATGGAGGGTGATAAAAACAGCACACCTACCTACATTGGTCTGCCTACAACATGTGGATCCATTAGTAAAATTGCACACCTACCTTATATTGGTCTGCCCACAACGCATATGTCCTCATTTTTGGCACCAATCAATTGGATTGGGCAACTCCCACTCAAATATCAAATAATTGTGATAGATTGCTTCCAAAAAAGAAATGCCGCAATAGTTAAGTTCTCCTTGGCAAAATAAGAAAAAGGAAAGACATTGCCATATATAACTCCCATTAGCTCTCCTCTATCAAAGATTGCTAGGGGTTCAAAGACATATATAAGAGAGACCTCAATTTCCACACACACATGTTATTCCATCACCCATAAGGCAATCTCATGAGTGGCTCGATTTGGTTGACAAACACTCAAGCAATAGAAGTCCTTCAAGAGGTAGACAAGACCTAGTGAACTAGCTCCAAGGAAGTTGAGCATATTGACATTCTTCAATTGAACCATAACGCAACTAACTTTTGTATATCCTTCTGTATTCTTGCTTCTCTCCTTGTCCTTGTAAACTATGTAGGAAATAATGGAGTTCGGAAAGATTGTAGGTAATAAAAATTTGGAGGTCCACACTCAATTGTCTATGAACCAAAAAAATGTATCGGTCAAACTCGGTCCCAAGTTAAATGATACTCGATTCCAAGTTGGTTGAATCATGGTTCCGCTTACTCATGGAACCATGATCTCTGGCATAGAGATCAGAATCCCATTAGATGGGATCGTGTTCCTCGATTTCTCGAATCGAGATCCCAAATATCAGGAAGCGCCCGGAATCAAGATCCCATATCCCGGAGCGTGGGATCGAGCTTCTGGAGCGGAAGCGACCCCCTCCTTAGAAGATCCCGGTAACTATGGAGTCATGTACATTACCTTCAATGCCAGGGTAATGCTAACCTTTAAAAAGAAAGTAACAACCCTAATAATGGTCACATGCGTAGTCGTTTTTTTATATATCTAGAAATAGTCCTTGGTTATGAGCGCAATATATAAAAAATGGTGCGATTCCGGATGAAGTACAAAGAAATCTCAATAGAAGATTAAAGAGTGTAGCCAACCTCACCAAGTAAAACAGAAGCCACATGCACGCACACACACACACACATGCGCATGCACACAATCGCACATGCAAACTAGCAATAATAGGAACTAACTATCCAACCAAGAGAATATGGAAAGCTTCAGACCATGAGACAATAGACATTACAACGATCTCCATCCAAATCAGTACAATAATCTTGTTTGGGTGGTAGATCCAATACCATATTAGCCAATTTGGCATTTCTGGGGTTTTCTTGATCAGGAACATGATACTATTGAATGCAAAAAGTATCGAAGTGGAATGCATGGTCATCGGTGAATTTAAAAAGGTAGCAAGCATCAACAAGTTGAAAGAGAGGACTAAAGTATTGGAGGGACACCACACATGTGTAACCTATCAAACAAAAGGAGGAAGTGCAAACTACAGAAATGGAAAACATGGAATATGTGAAGGGAGAATTCTGATTGAGACATGCTCTTGCAAATTTGGAGAGTTAGACCATCAGCTGAAATATACATGGAAGTTCCTCTAGAATACACTCAAGCAACTTCAAGGTTTGTAAAAATAAGATGGGCATCTCATGTCCTTCATTGGCTCCAAGAATATGGTTTGAGAACTTTAGCCTATATTCCTCAAGCTCATATTTCCAAAGAGCAGTGAGGATCATTCATTGTTTATCAAGACCTACTATACTTTTCTCCTTTAGAGGCAAGGAAGGCACTAGGATGGAAGACCTACCATACTTTTTGCTTCTATGGATGGCATAACAACAACAAAAGATGATACAAATAGCACTGAGAGATCATGAAACGGCATCAATCAATCATTTGATCGGATGATCAAGAGAACTCAACAACTGAGAAATCATGAAATGAAATCAATCAATCATTTGATCAGATGATAAAACTTAACAATTTCAATGAATGGAAGTGTTGATATTTTTCAAAAAACTATTGAAGATGACAGATAAGTCTCAGGAATTAAATCTAAAAAGAAAATTCAGCAGAGACCCTTTAAAGGACATAATTCAATATCAGGAGTGCACCTAGTATTAGATAATTGAGCAGATATATTATTAGCCAAAGGTTTATTTAGAAGTGTTTTAGAGAGGTTCAAGACACCTCAACCATGTCACTCAGGGAATTATTCCCTCATCTTCAGCTTCACCATAACTATATAAGTATGTAAATTGAGATTGGCAAGCTGACAAGATTCCAGAAACTCTACTCCAAGCTATTAAGTAGCATCTAGGGAAATTTGGTCTATTGTAAGAGAATTTCCGGATACTGTATTAAAGCAAAATATTAGCAACTCCCCTAAGGAAATGTATTGGGGTTTGCTCATGCCATTGTGACCAGGTTTCACATTTAAAGTAATGTCTTTCACAAGAAAAATGAGCATATAAAAGTTGATTGTCAATATATACAGAAAGAAATTAAAGAAGGGATGGTGAAGACTCTTTGTATACTCTCTCATACTGGAAAGATAACACAACAAACAAAGCAATCATGTTTGCAAGCTTACAGGTGTAGGCATTTACTCTCCAACATGCAAAGAAGTGGTAGATGTTGTCTATGAAGAACTACAAGGGTAAATTTTCCTCTCTAAGTAAAAAGTTGCTATGTCAATTAGTCATATGAATAAAACATTGTGCATTTCACTAGTAGAATCGTAATCATCAGCCTCGATTAGTGAGGATGTAACATATGTGAAAAGATGAGTTAAGACCTGAGGTTCCTAAACAAACAAGGGACTTATCTCTAAAGAGCCAAAACTAAGGCAATTCTCACCCTAGTCTCTATGTGCTTGGGATATTCTTGGGTAGATGAACAATGGGAGAGAGAAACACAAATAACAACATTTTTCTAGAATATATAAGAATCATAAAACCATTTTGTAAAATGCATATACACTAAAAAAGTTACAAAAACTGGATGACAACTGAGGTTTCCCTTAGGCACTCTCCTAAGTTGCCTTCAATCACAAATGACAAACAGATACAAATAAATCAATGTTAAGAAACAAAAGCCTTTCTTTGGACAATTTAAAAATGAAATGTTGTTCAACAATGCACAAGCATTCAAGAGTTTAATGTTCACAAATTTCGTTATTTAAAATATACTTAACAAGTACAAAGTCACAAAAGAAAAGAGAAAAAAAAATACCAACAGACATCCACTCTGGGGGTCGAATTGCACACTTTCCACGCTTCTTTAGAGCTACTGCCAGCCAAAGTGGCACTTTTGCAGGAATTTGTGGAGTAAAAGGACCATAGTCACCCTGATAATGAAAACTAAAATGAGTTTGGATTCTTTTATCAACCATATTTCCATCAAGTATCCTGACATGCATGCTTAGAACAAAAGCATAAACAAATAAAAATTCATCATAGAACATTCAAAAAAACAAAAGAAGGTATGCATATCAAATACATATACAATTTCAAAGAAATAGGTGTATCTATACTTATTTATCCATACATTAATACATGTGTCAATGCAGGTATGTATACATCCACAAAATATATGCATGCGTGCTGCATGCATATGCCTTGGCGCACATACATACATCAGCACAAATGAAACATTTGTTTTTCTTTTCTTTTTTTTGACAATTCAGCACAGATATACTCAATCAGACGGTAAATTGGTCTTAGATGTCATGCCCTAAATCATCTCTAATAGCATTCTGTAAGAATTGCTGCTAACAAAAAATATCACAATGGAGAAGAATTTAAGTAACATTACACAAATCATGTTTAGGGCTTCCACTCTCAAATTTGGAACAATGTCTACCATCTCGTCTTCCGCAAAAAACTCAATCTGTGCAGTTTTCATCCCATCCAAAAAAAACAATTAGCTAAACATAGACATGATCACATCGGTAAAATATTAAAAATAAAAAATGAAACAATAAATTAAGAATACAAACCTCTAGGAATGGTAGCTCAACCAGATAATGTTAAGTAATAATGAATGTTAAAAAACTGGAATTAAAAGAAAGAGGAATGAAATGTAGGTTAGAATCACCCGCCTCTGCTGGAGAGAAAAGAGAGACGTGAGGATCAGACTGACCAGCCATGCTGCAAAATCTAGGGTTCAAAAACTGAAATAAAGTTAGTAATAGTTATAAACAATCTGAGAAGTAATTTACGGATAAGTCAAGAAATAAATATCAAAATGGAATGAGATGGGAAGAAACTGGAACAAGAGGAAATAGGAGATTTGAAAGAGTGGCAGGGAAATGGAGATATACCTGAAGATGAGGAGCTCTAATGTTTTGATGGAGGGGCGGGAAATGGTTCCTGATCTGCATTTGGTGGGAAATTATTCATGCGGAGCTGGACCGCATTTCTACATATGCGGTCCAGAAAGGGTAAAGCATCCATCTTAAAGATGGATGCAAGTACGTGTTCCGTATAAAAAACAATGGAATATAACGGTCCAAATGTTTTCTTATTAGAATTATTATTTTTAGTTTTTAAAATTTATTTATTTATTCATATTCATGATCTTCATGCTAGAGATTACGTGTCTTTAAAATTAAGTCTTAAAATCCATCTCAAAAATAAATTTAGCAAGAGCCCCGCATTTTTACATATGCACATCTGGCCGCATAGGAATTAGATCCATATTTGATTGATTTCACATAATTAGATGGAAAAGTGTTTTATGCACTATGGACTCCTAATTACATCTCTACCTCTGTCGAGGTATTAAGTGTATATAGATTTGCTCTATCTCTAGAAGTTTTAAATTTCAAAGTTGGAGTTGAATATAGATTTTCAACCAACATTAGAGAACCACAATTCTTGAGTAAATTTTGAGGTACATCTTACTTATATAGTAGGAAAAATTACAAAAAACACCGTAAAATGGACTATCAATACAACTTACCCATCCCAATCATTTCTCTCACTTTTTTTTCCCAAACCTGCTTTCCTTGCAAATAATCCCCCAACCCAAAAGTAGCATGAAATAAGACTAAACTACCCTTGTTTGTTTTCACACGGCCTTCCCTCTCCTGTTTTCACACACGCTTCAGTAATACAAACACACGCTCCGGCATTCTAAATCTGCGCTCTGGCAATGTAGGTATGAGCCGCAGCGCTCTGGCATTATAAGAACTCGCTCTGGTAGTGCAAAGACGCGCTCTGGCATTTCGCTCTGGCATTGAAGTCTCTGGAGCCACAGTGCTTTGACAATAGAGGGCTGCGCTCTGGCATTCTAAATGTGTGCTCCGGCAATACAGGTCTGAGCCACAATGCTCCAGCATCATGAGAACGTGCTCCGGCAGTGCAAAGACTCGCTCCAACAGTATGCTACTTGAGACCCACAAATTGATTTGGTTTGTACGGAAAGGGCATTTCCGTCCAAAAAATAACAACTTTTTTACCTTGGGGGATTGTTACGAGGAAAGGTTGTTTTGGGGACCAAAGTGAGATAAAAAATTGGGGTGGGGGTAAGTTGTATAGATAGTCCATTTTAGGGTGTTTTTTATAATTTTTCCTATGAGGTAGGCACCTTAAAAATTTGCAAAAAGTTGCAACCTGATACTATAAAACTAAGGTGTATCTCAAAAATCCAATAGAAAAGAGGGTTCTAAAGTTGAAAAACCTTCCAATTGATCATCACAACTATATGTAAAGAGAAAACTAAATTTCACGATTAAAATGGTGTAACTTGTAAAGGAAAAAGTTTATATAAGATGTCCACCTTTATTTTGAAAGTAAGGTGCAGGTCAAAAATCCACCAAAAAGGTTGATCTTCAGAAGTAAGGTGCACCTCAAAGATCTACCGATGCACCTCAAAGATCCACCTGAAATATTATTTTGATGTGGAAGAACCCCACAATTGATGATCTCAACCTCACGACATATGAATATTAAGAAAAAGATTTTAAGTCTTAGATATTGGGCATCATGTAGCATAATACCTACACCGTCCATTGTTTTACAAATTTTTGAGTGTTTGTAGATCCACTTGATCTACACCATTTTTGGAGCTTTAACATTCATGATTAGGGATGAAAATAGATTTTTATATGAAAATAAGGGTGGAAACGAGCCAGGCCAAAAACAAATGAAGCAAAAATAGAAGAAAAATAATAAATAAATAATAATAATAATAATAAAAGAGGGTCGGGCTAGCATTAGCCCTTGCCTGGCTCTCAAGCCTTAGTTTGCAGCCTAGGCGTTACTTTTTCAAGGTTAGGCCGATCAGGCAAGGTCGGGCCGCCCGGCCCATTGCCTGCCCCACCCTTAAATAAAACCCCATACTTTTTTCATAAGTTTTGAAGATATTCTTAAGGTTTAATTAAATGTTGCCCCTTCAAAGCGACCACTTTCAAAAATTTCATATATATTTGGGCATTAGATGCATGATTTTGCGACTCCAAAAATAGGGCCTTCAAAATCTTTTTCCATTTTTTTTTCTATGGTCTACAGGTTATCAACCTATGAAATTTTAGATTTGACGTCATCTTTAAGAAAGAATTTTGAAAAGAACCACATTAAATGGGACCCACCACAAACCGTCCCCTTTTAAAAGCAAGAGAGAGGAGAGATGAGAGATTCAAGAGCTAATAGCCAAAAGATAAGTGAGATTTCTTTGGGTTTTCAAAGCACTTAGGGCTTGTTTGCTTGCTGGAAGATAAACGTTCTCTGGAAACTGGAAGTTTTTTATGCTGGGAAGTGGAATGTGTTTTTTTGAGAGAAAGTTCAAAGATATTGTTAATGTAGAACGATATTATAGAATCCAAAATAACGGCTTCAGAGAGGGTAGAACCTCCTTGCCTAGGGAATCAGCTAGCACCTTAGCCTCCTATACACATGAACAAAAGAGATAGAAAAGGAGGAGGCGAGATCCAAAATCTGAAATAACAAAGATTTTAACTCCCAAGGATGTTTCTGATCCCCTTTGCACCATTTCACAACATTGAGGGAATCCCCTTGAATAATATAAGAAGCCCCCAAATTCCCATCCACATGGGAACGAAGGCTAAAGAGAAGGGCAAAGATCTCTGCATAATTTGCAGTCCGGACCCCAATTGGCCTTGCATATGAGAAGATCACATTACCCATCCTATCTCTGAAGAACCCCTCCAAAACCAGCAAGACCGGGGTTACCCAATGAGCTACTATCAAAGTTGAGCTTATCAGCCCCCAAAGGTGGTACCATCCATCTGCCTTTGGGCCTACACTTTTGGAAACCCAAATGGAAAAGGTTAAAAAGATTACATCTCAAATCCACTACAAAAATATTATGTCCACAACTCGTAAATGAGAGGTACAACCAGATGGAATGCAAGATTTTCTCCAAAACTTTTCCAACTGGCAAAGAGATACCTTCAAACATTCTTCTATTTCTCTCTCTCCAGAACTCCCATAGATTGACACCTCTAGAGATTTGCCATACAACACTCTCAACCCTTGGTAAAGTAACTGAAAGATTATGAAGAACCCCAATCACCGACAATGGCATTACCAATGCAGCCCCAAGCTGGTCAAAAAACCACCTCCAAATACGACTAGCAAATGGACAATGGAGAAAGAGATGATCACCAGCCTCTCCGTCTTCCTTGCATATGAGACATATATTCAGTAAAATTTTCCCTCTCTTAATCAGATTATCAACCGTGAGAACTCTGTTTTGAACCGCCAACCAAAGAAAACCTTGCACTTTGAGAGGTAGGGTCATTTCCACAAGATAGCTATTTCAGGCATAGACCATCGCACCCTATCATGGTAGAGTAAATCATACATATATTTAACTAAACTAATCCCATTTTTGTCAATCTCCCAAACTACCTCATTAGAAGCATTATGCGGGATATAAACATCTTTCAATAGTCTATGAAGATCAGCAAACTGAGAGAAAACCAAATCAGAAACCCTACTATAAGGCAGAGTAATATTCCACTCAACATTACTACCCCTACGAACTAAAAGCTCGGCAATAGTGGCTTCTTGATTAGTCATCAAATGATAAATAAAAGAAAAACTTAATTTCAATAGGCAGTCCCCCAACCATTTATGATGCCAAAAGGAGATATTGCAGTCATTACCCACACACCAACGAATATCACGATGTATAAAGCCTTTACATAAATGGATAACCCTCTAGCTGACTGACATGTCCCTTACTCCATTCCTATTCCCCACCCACATACCAAACCAATCCATTCCATACTTTGAAGCATCACTTCGTACCAAAGGTGGTCTTTAAGAGTAAGACATCTCCACCACCATTTACAGAGCAAATCTTAATTAACCAGTTTGATTTTCCTAATCCCAAGCTCCCCTTCCTTTTTAGGCGTACACACTTTATCCCAGCGAAGGAGATGGAACTTCTTCTTCTCCACAGAGGACCCCCACATAAAGTTTCTCATCATAGTCTCTATTTTCTTTGCTATCGAAGCAGGAATTTGTATGATAGACATCTGATAAATAGGTAAGTTTGATAGGCATGCCTTAATGAGCGCAATCCTCCCCCCAAAAGATAAATACTTAAATTTCCACAAATTTAGCTTAACTTGGATACGCTGCAAAATTTTATCCCAAACTGCAACAGGGAGACGACCATCTGAAATTGGCATAACCAAGTAGGTAATAGGGAAAAATTCAATCTTACAATCAAACAACTGTACAAAAGAGGAAACCTCTGCATCAAGGCAAATCACACCCACCATACCTGTTTTCCCAAAATTAACCTTTAAACGCAATGCAACTTCACAGTACTTCAAAAAAAATAGCAATATTTGCAACTTGCGTATGTTGTGCTTCACAAAAAAAAAGGGTATCATCAGCATATAGCAAGTGTGAAACACATGGTCCCCCATTGGGCATTTGAAAGCCTGCAAAGTGACCATTCCTCATGACATTGGTAAGCATCAAACTGAAGCATTCCGAATATAAAATGAAAGGAAAAGGGAAAGAGGATCCCCTTGATGTAGTCCCCTGGTGGCCTTAAAAAATTCCATCGAGTTCCCTTTATAAAGAATTGAAAAGTGAGCTGAACACAAACAACCCAAAACCACTGCTGCCACTTTTCACTGAAACCCATATTTTTCATAATTTCTAACAAAATATGTCATTCTACCTTATCATAAGCCTTCTCCATATCCAATTTAATAACCACCCCCGGATTCTCATCAAGGATCTGAGAGTGAATGCACTTCTGTGTAATCAGAAGACTATCAGAGATCATTCTGTCCTTAATAAAAGCCGAGTGCAAGCCAGAAATAATAACAAGTAAACCTCCTTTAGTCGCTCAGCCAAGACCTTAGCCACAATTTTGTATAGACTCGTAAGAATGCTAATTGGTCTAATATTCCCCAATACAGCAATCATAGACTTTTTGGGATCAAGGCAATAAAAATAGAGTTAACCCCTTTAAAAAGGTTTCCACTTCACAATAATCCCCTGGTCATTTCCAATAGCTCAGAACTAATCAAACTCTAAAATTGGTGAAAAAAGATTAGAGGGAAGCCATCAAGACCAGGTACCTTGTCACCAGGTAAAGCAAAAACTGTCTTTTTTAACTATTCCAAAGAAACATCTCTATCCAGGATAGAACTCAGGTGAGGCGGTAAAACTTTGAAACATACCCCGCTCAGTCTAGGGGTACAACTCACTTCTGAGGTAAAAGCACAGTGAAATTGGTTAATAATAGCACGACTCATACCCTCACCATCATCCGCGTCAACACCATCAACCTCCAGGCCAAAAATATTATTTTGGGGCCTCCTGGCATTTGCAATAGCATAGAATAATTTTGTATTCATATCCCCCTCTTTCAGCCATTTGACCCTGGACCTATGTTTCCAATACACCTCTTCCACCCTCTTAAGTTCTAGTAACTCATTCAACTTGGCACTTCTCTCCCCAGCCATCTCTATAGTCCAAGATCTTGTTTGCTTTACTTAATCTGTAGTCTCAATAGAAAGTAACACTTCATCAACCTTTTCTTTTATTGAATAGCATTTCTCTTTTTTCCAATCCATAAGCTAATGCTTAATATTGAACAATTTCTTATGGAGTTGAAAATCAAGAGACCCACTGACAATCGTATTCTCCCACGTGCTTTTAATAAGGTTTAGAACATCCTTTTCCTATCAAATTTCAAAACGAAAAGGTCTAGTACCTCCCAAAAAACCCTTAAAGGTTAACAAAATCGGAGTATGGTCCGAAGAGAGCCTGGGGAGTGCTTTAAGCTACAGGAAAAAATTCAGACCATTTAGGGAAAACCAGGAACCTATCAAGTTTAGACGTGAAGAGGAAAGTCACACTCCCATTAGACCAAGTGAATTTCGCCCCTACAATTGGAAGGTCAATGAGGCATGTGACTCAATGAATCTATTAAACAGAAGCATTGACGAAGTAATCACTCCCCCAGCAAAGCATTCATCGGCCAACGGGTAAAATTAAAACCCCCCCCCAATACAAATACGATAAAGAAATTGAGAAATGACTTCAATCATTTCCTCTATAAAACAAAATTTTTTAACAGAACTATGTGAACCATAGACATTCATCAGACCCCATTGAAACTCAATTTCAAGACCCACAAAGCCAACAAGCAATAAAAAATCCTTTTTGACAATATAAAAAGAAAGCAAAACCGTAAGGTCCCAAATCAACCAAATACCACCAGACTGACCCACTAAATCAATGCCCACAAAATCTACTGCTCCATGTCCCCAGACTTCCCTAACCCCAGAAAGATTAGGGCTTGGAAGTTTGTTTTCTTGCAAAATAAAAGTAGTAGGTTTATATTTACTAACAAAAAATAGGATGTCTTTTTTGCGCTTGGGGTCACCCAAAGCCCTTACATTCCAAGAAAGTAATAACATTAAAGAGATTTGGGATGGGAAGAACCTAAACCATCCTCCCTTGGTCCAAAGTAAACTTGTTTGAGCATCATCGCCTCCTCCATGCTCACATCATCAACATCATCCCCCGAGGAAGAAGAAGTGATGGCGATATCATTAATTTGAGCCTCTTTGATCACCACTCCAGCCGCCGTATCACGCTTCCCTTTCAGTAACAATATAGCAGATGAGCGAGTACCTTTAACAGGGCTTTTACCTTTTTCTTCTTCACACTCTTCTCCTTAACAAGGGTAAGAGTCTCAACATCTCCACCAGACATCAATGAATTAGACTTATGATTTTCACCTCCAGTGGGAACCAATTTTCCAACCCTGATTTTCTCTATGATATCATGAAAAACTACCCCAATGAGTAAATCGAAGTCCATACTACTGTCATGAACTATCGACCCCACTAACTTCTCTGCTTGATCAACCCTACCATCCACCGCAGAAGTCGAGTCCATCCCCTGTGGCTCTCCGTCTTGATTCTCCTCCGACACTTAACCAGGCACCGTCTTAGAGAGATGAAGAATTAGGGGATGTTCCTCATGAATCACAAAGAGTGGGGCCATGTTCACTACCTCGATTCTCGACACCAAGTCCTGCTCTTTTCCTAAGGCACAACAACATTCTCTGGTAAGTTCAGGACAACGCCTTCAACATTACCAGCCTCCGCCATAGCAATTAGTTCAACATCATCTATAACCACCAAAGCTAGCGAGTTGACCAACAGAGGATCAAAAGACAACCTCTTCATAGCTCGGGTCTCCCTTGCTGCACGTCGATGCCACAAAGGATACATGGTGGCCAGAATCGCAAGTATCATTTGGATAACTATCACCTTCTTCTGCATCTCCCACTGTGAAGCCAAAGATTTGAGATGTTGAAGGAGCACCTTCTTTGAACTTAAGGGATGAGAGGCAAACCTCTCATAATCGACCGCCTTCACCTCCGTGAACCGATCGCCACCCTTCTTAGCAATGTCAGGGAGCTCTAAGTGTCTAACTACCGTAGATTGCGCCCATCCCAAAGAAAACTGCTCGTTTAGGTTACTCGATAAAACTCCCATACCTACACCTTCATCCTTTTTGGAAACTTCCCTGGAAACTTGCGAATGTATCTTTGATGGACACTCGGTCACTTTTGTTGGTCCCACAACACGGTCAATAACGGATTGCTCCAAGCCTGCTATATTATTCGTAAAACGCCCCACAGGCACCCAACACTTACGAATTTCAAAATTTTGAAATTTCCTCTGCAACTTACCGAAATTGCGAGGACCTACCCACTGCTGGTCGGAATTCCAATTTTCCGGCCTAGGCTTACAATGGTGCATGACCTCCTTCCACCCAGATTTTCTATCAGGGTCATTGTCAACCTTCTGCAATCCTGAATGAAAAGAGCCTCTCTCAACAGTTTCTTGCATCATAGAAATGGAGAAAAATTCTTGACCCACTCGCAAGGTCAATATTTTAGGGATGTGTGCACCTTCCAATTTCCATATGCAAACTCTTACAGATCTAAGATCAACCCCAGCGAAAGCAGACTTATCAACATCACAGAACTCACCATATTTGTTAGCGAGTTTACGAAAAGTTTGTAATGACCAAGCATGGGCAGGAACACCCAATAGTCTGATCCACATACTACATTTTCGTAGGTACGATTGATGAGAATCCGGCCTCCAAGGGTCAAGGGATAACAGTTTCCTTCTAATACGCACAAAACGATTCTTCAAAGCCTCATCAAAGTCTATCTTAGAGAGAAGGAGAAAGATGATCTTGTTCTCTCCCATAACCTTAACCTTTGGAGCATACGACAATCTCCAACTCCTTCTAGCCTAGTCAGAAAGACCGAAAATATCCGTCGAAGGGGGAGAAAAGGATCCCACCACTGGGAAATGTGCCTCTAAAAGAATGCCTCCTGAACGATCATACCTAATAATACTGACCACAGTCGCGCCATCTCCACCTTTAGCATCACCATCACCATCCCCATCAGAAACCTTGGACTCCTCCATTCTTTACATCGCCATTGCTGTTGCCCTTTTTTCTCTCTCTAAAACCACCACTAATACTGCCCCTTTTTCTCTCTCTAAGACCACCACTGCCACTTTGATGTTGCCCCTTTTACTCTCTCTCTAAAACCACCACCAATACTGCCCCTTTTTCTCTCTCTAAGACCACCACTGCCACTTTGATGTTGCCCCTTTTACTCTCTCTCTAAAACCTCCACCGTTATTGAAATTTATCCTCTTTCTCACAAAACTCCATCACCATGTTCACCTCTGCCTTTAAATGGCTCACCTCTATGGTAGATGATCCCTTAGTAATAAAAACCTTGAATCCAAGATCTAGACTAGAGAAACCCAAATCTAAAAACACCACCTTTCAAAAAACCTAACCCTAGGCCATGAATCGCACTTCAACCTTCTCCATATTCATAAGCTTGGGAAGGATTTTCTCTCACTAATCCTCTTTCAATCCCCTGATTTCTCACTGATTACATGGTTTGGGATGAATTTTCTCTCTCTAACTCTCTCGACAATAGCAGGGGCCTTTTCCCTGCTTGTTCTCTTCAAATTATCCACCAAAAAGCTCTTCAATTGCTCCTACGCACCAGCAATTGGCTCCACTATCAACGAGATCATGAGCCTAAGCATAGAAAGAGACAGACGAACAGAGTAAAGAAAACCTAGAGACTTCACTCTCTCTCTCTGATCTTGTGGGTCGAAGTGGAATGTTATCTTTCTAGAATGTTTAGAAAGTTCAGGGTGCTTGTGTTTAATAACTTGCTGGAATGTTAAGGAACTTATGAGTATCTGTGTTTGATAATATGCTGAAATTTTAACAATTAATGCACATTGTTAATGGTGTGTATGACCCACTCACAGCAATCCATTTCCACTGGCACACAATGTGTATTAACTGGATCGTATATATTGTTAACAATGTATATGGAATGTATACACTTAAGAATGACGTTTGTTGACTATTAACAGTCCATGTATACTATTAATAGTATATCAGTAATATGGATGTTAAGAGTGAGGTTTATGAATTTGTTAATAGTCCATAAATATTATTCACAATGTCATGGTTTAACAATGTATGTACACAATAAACACTATTAACAATGTACATGAACTATAAAAAAGCATTGACACAAAGGAAAATTTTGTATAGAACCCTAATTCCCTATCTTATTTCATGATAGACCTTCCTTCTATTTTTCTTTCAAGCAGCATAAAAAAATTCCTAAAGATTTCACCGTACCCTCTCATCTCTTATCTCCATCATTTATTCACTTTTCACCATAAAACTTAACCCCAACAAACCTTTTTACACCATTTCAACCCAATATGAGAGAGACATGGAGCCCTCAACGTGGCATTGAGGGCTGAAAAGGCAAAAAATAAAAAAAATATATTTTTGGAATGTTTTGGGTTAAAAGATATAATGGGGTGAGAAACATAATGGGGTGGATTAAAAAAGTTTTTGGAACGTTTTTAGGTTGAAATGGTATAGAAAGATATGTTGGGGCTAATTTTTATGGTATAATGAAGGAGATAAGAGATGAGGGGGTACGGTGAAATCCTTAGGGATTTTTTCATGCAGCTTGAAAGGGTCTACCATGAAATAAGATGAGGAATTAGGGTTCTATACGAAATTTTCCCTTGATATAATAATAAATTCATTATTGAAGTAAATGTAACTAATTATAATACATATACAAAAAGATATTGATGTATTACAATCAATCTCAAAAATATTTCAGCAACTAATATTATTCAATAACACTCATATATAAAATTCAAGGAAAGAAAATAATTACTTTCTCTGTGTATCCTCAAATGGAAATTATTGCATGACCAAAAACAGCCAAATTCGCAACCTAAATTACCATAACAAACAATGCGCACCAATTCAACCCCATTTGCGTCAAATACATATGCCATTAACAAAACAACATATATCTCCAAGAACAAATAAACGTTAAAAAGTTCCATCAACTCAGGGTCAAATCAAAATTTTAATCGCTTACCTAATGGGTTTGGTGATAGTCAAATCCCCGTACACATATTCTATTCTAAAATATTATCATGAAAAGAAAAAGAAAACTTTTTTTGAAAGAAAAAAAGTGATCTCTATATAAGGGACTTAAGGGAGGGATAATACCCATGCTTTTGAGGGTCACCCCTTTAAGAGTTATGGGAATGGATCTCCAAAGAGTTGTGTCTACAAAAAAGAGAGACATTGCCTCTTAGATAGAAGCGGTATTCCCATGAAGTTTTGTGCTGATTTAGTTTCCACTTCTAGAAAGAGAAAGTTTCTCAGTTGCCCTCGAAGTTATATTTCTGGTGTGCGGTTATACGATGGGAAAGAAGATATTGATCGACAGTGCTGCTCGATCAAGAGAGCGGGTTTAGAAAGAAAGATCGGTTGGAGGTTTCTATCAATGTCTAGAGAGAAGTATATCTCTTGTAACCTAAAATTGTAGTCTTCATTGTGATAGTGGATTTCTAATCCTACGGGGTGAACCACGTAAATTGTGTGTTGTTGTTGTGTCTTTTTTAATGTTTGCTTGATTTCTCACACTCTATTTATAATTGCATTTATATACTTCTCATTTAACTAATCATGTACACGATATTGGGTGGGATCCTGGTATCGCAAGTTAGGGTTTCCTAAGAACTCTACAATTGGTATCAGAGTACAAGGTGTGTACGGGGCTAAAGCTTACATTAAAAAAACAATGAATGCGAAATTTGATGGATACATGGTTTGAGGTGGAGCAATGTAGAGGCAAAGTGTTTGTGAAAAATTCACAATGGAGACAAGTGAAAAGAAATCAAGAAATCTATTCAATGACAGTCGCTAAGGCAATTTGGTGATTTTACTATCACGGTAAAAATTGTTGGGTTTGGTGATAGTCAAATCACCCTACCCATATTCTATTCTAAAATATTAAGGGTATTATCGTAAAAAAGAGATGACTTTCTTGGGAAGCAAGAAAGTGTAAGGGAATTAAGGGAGGCATAATACCATCCTTTTGAGAGCCACCCTTTTTGGGGATTATGGGAATGGATATCCAAAGATGAGATGGGTCTCCAAGAAATAGACACATAGCCTCTTAAATAGAAGCAGTATTCCCATGACGTTTTGGTTTGATTTAGTTTCCACTTCTAGAGAGCGAGTTTCTCGGCTGCTCTCGAAGTTATATTTTCGGTAGCGGTTATGCGATAGGAAAAAAGATGTTGATCGATGGTGTTGGTCGTTCGGGAGAGCAGCTTTAGAAGGGAAGATCTGTTAGAGGTTTCTACTAATATCTAGAGAGAGGTATATCTCTTGTAACTTAAAACTGTAATATTCATTGTGATAGTAGATTTCTAGTTGATGAGGTTGTGGTTGTAGCCCTACGGGTTGAACCACGTAAATCGTGTGTTATTATAATATGTTTTGTTATGTTTGTTTTATTTGTCACACTCAATTTATAATTGCTTTCATCTACTTTGCATGTAGCCAATCATGTACACAATCTTAAGTGGGATCCCGGTACTTGGGATTCCCAGTTTTGTAAGCTATGAGTTCCTGAGAACTCTATATCACCAAAGGCATGTAAGCCCCAAAGAGGGAAAAGAAATGACAAAAACAGAGGCACATAATTCATTTAATTAAAAAATTAGACCAAATTTAGAATACTACCCCGTATTAGGCACCCCATTCAAGCCCTAAAGATCTAGACCAGAGTTCCTTGAAAAGCATAGTCAACTATTAACCCCTCAAAAACCCAATCGGGGTTCTGAGGCGACCCCATTCTTGTCCTCAAAGTGCCCCTCAGTTCTCGGGGCAACAATCAATCCTAGAGAGAGAAGAGGTCACATTGTAAAAGATTTTCTTGGAATTGGGTCAAGCAATTTATCAACAGAGGGAATAAATGTCAAACTCCATTCATCTCCTGACAGTTCCCCTCATTTCAAAACAACAATCAATCAGAGAGAGAGAGAGAGAGAGAGAGAGAAAGAAAGAGAGAGCGAGAGAGAGAGAGAGAAAGAAAGAGAGAGCGAGAGAGAGAGAGAAAGAAAGAGAGAGCGAGAGAGAGAGAGAGAGAGAGAGAGAGAGAGGTCACATTGCAAAAGAATTACTTGGAATTGTAGGGTTTTTTAGAATCCCCTAGCTTGTGGAGTTCGAAATCCCAAAAATTGGCGTCTCGCCCAAGATCGTTTACATGATTGGCTAAATGCAAAGTCGAAGAATACAACTGTAAATCGAGTGCAAGAAATAAAGCAAACATAAAAAAACACCCGACAACAACAAACGATTTATGTGGTTCACCTTGTAGAGCTACATCCATGGCCTTGGCAACTAGAAATCAATTATTACAATGAAGATCACATTTTAGGTTACAAGAGATATATCTCTCTCTAGACGTCGGTAGAAACCGCTAACTGATCTTTCCTTCTAAACCCGCTCTCCCGATCGAGCAACATCATCGATCAATGTCTTCATTTCCACCGTATAATCGCTACCGGGAAGATAACTTCGAGAGCAATCGAAAAACTTTATCTCTTTAGAAGTAGAAATTAAATCAATCCAAAACTTCATGGGAATATTGCATCTATCTAAGAGGTCATGTCTCTCTCTCTTGAAGACCCATCTCCTCTTTAGAAATCCATTCCTATAATCCCCAAAGGGGTGACCCTGAAAGGGAAATGTTTCTATGTGCCCCCAATAATATGTAACTTATATGTGACCTCAATTCATAGTCATTCGATCTGCATCGCACGGCTACGATTGTTCATACCCCAATGTCACGTGAAACACTTTTTTATTTTTTATTTTTTCTATAAAACATTTTGCGATGAAATTTTGGGCATCCCATCATAAGATTAGGGTGAACATAAGAAAAATAAAAAATAAATATTTTCTGTAAAAATAAATGATCAAAATGCCCCTGAAATATTCAATGGTATTTTGATAATTTTTCTTGTTGAAAATATTTTATTATTATTATTATCATATGCGCCTCTATCAAATCTATGCATGCCCTAAATTTTTTTTAAAAATTATTTATAGAATAAAAAATAAAAATGAAAAACTCTGAACTCCGATTAAGATCGGTCAATTGAAAGCCAGTTTGTGACATAGTGACTCAAGCCATCTTAGCCATCAACTCAAATCAGATGGTGAAACTAAGGTCACATATACTATATATGTAGGTGGGGTCACATAGAAAGCCTTCCCGACCCTCAAAAGCATTGGTATTATGTTTTTTTTCATTCTCTTTTATAAATATCATTTTCTTGTTTTTCAAGAAAGTCTCGTTTCTTTTTTTAATAATAACCGTAATTTTTTTAAAAAAAATATGATTATGGTGATTTCGCTATTACTAAACCCAACACGAATTGGGCCAAGCAATTTATCAGCAAAGGGAACAAATACGTCAAAAACCCACAAAATTCAAGACACGACACCGAAAGAAACAGAGGGAGAGAGAGAGTCATGTGCTCGTATCGAAATAAAATGAGAGAAGGAAATTAAAGGATTAGAATGGAACTTGGTATAGATCTTCATTATGCGTGAGCATATGCGATGAAGACATACCAGATGAGAGAGAGTCGAAATTAGAAGGGACGAAGAGAGAGAGAGAGAGCAGGGAAAGAAGAGCTAAGATAGCAGATGTGAGAGAAAGAGAAAGAGAAAGAGGAGATGAGAGAGTACCCGGGTGGGGCTTTTGCTAGCACAAACAGAGAGGAAGGAACAATAGAATGGCGGCCTCAACACGAACGAGAGAAGAGAGCCAGAGTTTTGTTGGGGTCATTCTCGACAAAACTTTTTGAGAGTTTTGAGTTCCCCCCCTTACGAACTTAAACTTTATCCTTTTCTTTGGAAGTAAATGGAACTTTTTGAAGAGGTTTCATTTTTGGTTGTTGTGGCAGTACCCAAAAGTGCCACGTGAAACGCAGAAGGGTTGAGGAAGATATATTGACAGACATAGACTTTCTTGCAATCAAATACATCCTAACTTTTGTTGTTGTTTCTCCGAGAAAATCCAGCCTAACTTTATTAGATTCTGAGAACTAGATGAAAATCGATAGCCTGAAAGCTAATACCCTATTTGGTAAATTGTGGTGCTGGGATCTTATTTGATAAATTATGGTATTAGCATTTTCACATGTTTGGCATTGAGCAAGCTTGTAATATATATATGGAAAAAGTTTATATAAAGATGCTACTTCATAATATAGAATTACCGATGCCCCTCAAAAATCCATCAGAAAAGGTGTTTTAATGTTGAAAAACCCTTTGATTGATCATCTCGACATCGAGATATATGACTACGAGAAATAAAAAGATTTTAAGTCCCAAAAATAGTGCATTTTACAGCATATTATCTACACCGTCCATTTTCAAGATTCTCATATGTTTATAGATCTACTTGGTTTTAATCATTTTTAAAATTTAAAATTTTATAATTACATATAAAAATAGATTTTGAGATAATCCTAAGAATATTTTACATCAAAATTATATACCATGATAAAATTTGAAGCTGCACCTTACCTTTATACCTATAGATGCATCTGTATGGAAACTGCACCATATATATATATATATATATATAGGGTTTGTCTAGAGTTAACAACCCCTCAAAATAAAAAGGTTAAAGTTAGAAGAGGTTGTGATGAGTGTATTGATCAGAAAGATTATTACTTTTTTCTTTAAAAAAGTATTTTAATATGTAACTTAACTATTAAGTAGGGGCAAATTTAA
This sequence comes from Amborella trichopoda, assembly GCF_054954075.1. Taxonomy (NCBI): domain Eukaryota; kingdom Viridiplantae; phylum Streptophyta; class Magnoliopsida; order Amborellales; family Amborellaceae; genus Amborella; species Amborella trichopoda. The sequence goes on from NC_142344.1 coordinate 22,529,274, forward strand.
AACTTTTACAAAATACGATAGCACTTTAGAAGTTAGGGTCTTGAAATTTTATATGTAGAGTGCTTTAACTGTTTAGTAAAAATTTCAACTTTACCCTTTATGGAGATGAAAAAAGTACCCCTTGTCTTGTAATACTATTTACAAAATTGCCTTTATTTAATGATGAAAATATCACAAAAGGTAACTATTAAAAAAAATAGGCTATAAAATTAGTAAATCCACAGGTCACAACTTTCTTTATCTTTAACTTTTGTAATGTGAAGTTTTGATTATCTCATATTATATTATAATATATATATATATATATATATATATATATATATATATATATATATGTGTGTGTGTGTGTGTGTGTGTGTGTGTGTGTGTGTGTGTGTGTGTGTGTGTGTGTGTGTGTGTGTGTGTGTGTGTGTGTGTGTGTGTGTGTGTGTGTGGTTTCTGTAAGGTTGCAACCTTAAACAATCCAATTAATGCACACCTCTAAATTTTATCACAACATGTAATTTTGATGTTAAAATTTTTTAAGATTATCTTAAAATCTATTTTCATATCTAATTATAAAGTTTTCAACTCCAAAAATGATTAAAATCATGCAGATCTATAAACATATGAAAATCTTGAAAATAGACAGTTTAGATCATGTATTGCAATATACACTATTTCAGGGACTTAAAAACCTTTTGTTTTTCATATTCAAACATCTCAATGTTGAGATGATCAATTAGAGGGTTTTTAAATATTAAAACAGCCTTTTGCAATGGATTTTTGAGGTGCATATGTAATTCTACATTTATAAAATACTATAGGACAATCATGACTACGGGATGAACTTTGGACAATAATGAGAGTAGGCGAAATCACTGTTTATTTTCACCTATAGGAGTTGATATATATATATATATATATATATATATATATATATATATATATATATATATATATATATATATATATATATATATATTTATATATATAAATACACCCATCACAACCCCTTATAACTTTAACTTTTGTATTTTGAGGGGCTGTTAACTGTAAATAAACCTATATATATATATATATATATATATATATAACATATATTATATTATAATATATTGTATTGTATAATATTATAATATATATTATTATAATGCTACTACTATCAAAATAATAATTTTCATTGATGGCATGAGTTTCATTGAAAACAATGTTTAAAAAAGCGGATCGGTGACCTGAATCAATCTCACCCATACACGTGTCGGATCGGTGGATCAGTTCGGAGAAATAGCTCAATTTGTCCTTAAAATTTTCCAAAAATCCCTACAAATCTTTAAAAATAGTGTTATTTTAGTTTCTAAAAAATTAGGAGTGGTGGATTATGTACTTTCGTTACTTTGTACAAAATAAGTGAATACTGAGACACTATTTTCATGTATTGAAGTATGTATAATTAGTGATAATATTACAACATTAAATATTGCATCAAACTAATTTAAAAACATTATAAAAAACTTTCACATTACAAGATTAAAATACTTATTTCCCATATAAAGTGAAATTAGTATCACTTTGAAGTATCAAAGATTTATTATAAGGATACAACCTTATAATGTAGAACTACGGATACACCTCAAAAATCCATCGGAAAAGGTAGCTTTAATGTTGAAAAACTTTTATTGATCATCTCGACATTGAGACGTATGACCATGAAAAATAAAAAGATTTTAAGTCTCAAAAATATTGCATTTTACAACATATTATCTACACCGTCCATTTTCAAGATTTCAAGTTTATAGATCTACTTGATTATAACCATTTTTAAATTTAAAATTTTAGAATTAGATATAAAAATAGATTTTGAGATAATCCTAAAAACATTTTACAAGAAAATTATATACCATGATAAAATTGGAAGGTGCGCCTTACGTCTACGGCTACGGATGCATCCGTATGCCAAATGCATCCTTTATTAATTCACTTTACTCATCCAAAATTATCACTAACTAACTAATTATATTATTATGTACTGAAATATGATTTTTATTTTATAATTATTTTACTTTGCAAATAAGAACAAATCTAAAATATCTTACAATATTATCTAATTTAAAAAATCTTTTGTTCAACTATAAGAAAAAATTAAGACAATACATATTTCATAATGAAAACAAATTAACAAATAAAATACAAGATTCCGTTATCAATGTACAATTATAATTATAATATTATAACAAACATTTTTGGTTACCACTAAAAATTTCTATAATTAGAATTTTTTAAGTTTCAAAAAAAGATTGGGGGTGTTACATTATGTTCTTTCATTTTTATCAAAAATATGTGACTATTGAGATGTTTCTCGGTTTGAATGTCTTTATAACTATTGATTATAATTTAATACCATAATATTGAGTCAAAATGATTCAATTTTTTTTCTAAAAAAATCCATTTTATATGATAAAAAATAATACCCTTTATAAACTAAAATTAGTATCACATTAAATATTTATTAATTATCTTTGCTCATCAAAAATTATAACAACCTAACTAACTATAATACTATACATTGAAATTGAAAAGATTAGATTATATTTTATAATTATTTTACTGTACAAGTTAGACTAAATTTTAATTTTTTCTAATAACATCTAATTTAAAAAAAATTATTTACAACTATAGCAAAAAATAATATATTATATAACTTATAACATGAATGAATAAATAAATAAGATACAATAGAGAGGTTGTTATATAAGATTTTAGAGGGAGAGAAATCAAGGAGAGAGAGAGAACCAAAGTTTCTTTTGGTTAATTAAGAGACTCGAATTATTAAGGCAAGAGAGGGAGAGAAGGCAAGAGAGAGAGTAAGATACAAAGTCAATTGTCACGGCCCCGCCCCCCAACCCCTACCGTACTTGTCGGAGTGCAACAAAGTACGGGACCTGGATCGAGGGTAGCGAATACCACTCAGGTCGGAGTGCGCTCGACGCCTTAGAAAAGCGGTAATCAATGCAAACAACGAAAGAAAACAAAACTTCCACAACACACATACACACATGTACAACAAACGCTGAACAACCAAGTCCTCAAACCGTAAATTCACTGTACGTAAATTTTCTAAACTATTACAAAAGAGTTCCGGGGGTCAGAGGCCCAATTTATTACACAACTTTCAGGATTAAACAAAAACTATGGCCAAGCTGCCATCAGAACATACAATAGAAAGAACTTATGCAAAAATAGCGTGCGCTCCAACCACTAGTTGCAATTCTTGTACCACATGTCCTCGACCAAGGCTATCACTCTACAAGGAAGGAAGTTAACGGAATGAGCTTTAAAGCCCAGTAAGTAAATCCAGATGTCTTGTGTCACAACTATATCAAGCAACAAGTTATAAGTGATTCTTTTTTAGGGGTGATCAGTTTCAATGCAGATATCATATACATTAGCACTTTATCAAAATCTTTCCATCCTGAGCATCATGGTAGATTATCAAAACTATAGCTTGACAAGCATAACAGGTATACACAACACTAGCAGGCATTAACCAACTCACTCCCTAATTTACTACTCCCGAAGTAGGAGCCATATCCATCAGGTCAAGTCAGTCCCATTGCTTAAGGCTTATACTATCTCTCAAGAGGGAAAACAATGATAAATGGATGACCCATTTCATAATGTCTTCACACACACACACATACACATAGTCCCTAACGCGCTTTGGGGCTCTTGATAGGCGGAGGCCTTGCAAGACACAACCCTCAATGATTCTCTAATTGGAGGGAGTTACACTACCAATGCATGACCCATTGCATAGTGCCACCCTCCCATATGACTCACATCTTGACTTCTTTCCTATCATCGAGGGTCAGGGAAAGATTTCAACTGTCGGCACAACTTTCTTATCAGATCAGATTACACTACCAACAGGTAACCCGTGCGTAGTGCCACTTATCACATTCACATAAGAGAGATTTCATTACACTACCAAGGGATAACCTATGCGTAGTGCCACTTATTACATTCATATAAGAGCAATCACATTACACTACCAACGAGTAACCCATGCGAAGTGAACTTACCACATTCACATCAGAGCTATCACATTGTACTACCATCGGGTAACCCGTGCATAGTGGCACTTATCACATTCATATTCTCATCAGAACATATTCTTATCAGAGCACATGCATATCATAACATATTATTACTATGTAAAATTCTTAAGGCATGTCGAGAAATCACATATTATTTAGCTTGTCTCAGAATCATGCACACATATCACTATAGAGTGTGCATCATAGTCGTATGCACATGTCATAACAGGGCACATTACCCAACATGCTTTTATATCATAACAGTGACCCCTTCATAGGAAAATGAGCATAATTTCCTAACCATAGAGAATTTCGACATAGTTCCCAAATTATTTTTGAAGTTTAACTCATTCACATTTCATTTAAAAGTAGTTTGAGTTTATTTGGACATGATTTGGTCAGTGAACAGCTCATTACAAGACATGTAAAGTTTTTGGAAATTCCCTGCAATCATAGCAGCAACACCTTTATAGAAACATGAGCATAATTTTCCAACCAAAGAAAAATTTGGAATAGTTTCAAAATAATTTTTGAATTTAACTCACTCATATTTCATTTAAAAGCGATTTGAGCTTATTTGGACATGATTTGGTCAGTAAATAGTTCATTACAAGACAAGTAAAGTTTCTGGAAATTCCCTGCAATCATAACAGTGATACCTTCATAAACCAATGAGTATAATTTCCCAACCATAGAGAATTTCGGCATGGCTCCAAAACTATTTTTGAATTTAACTCACTCATATTTCATTTAAAAGTAGTTTGAGCTTATTTGGACATGATTCGGTTGGCAAACAGCTCATTACAATACATTTCTGGAATTTCATATTATAATTTTGGCATATTTTAGCAAATGGCTCATAACTTTTTAATAAAAAGAGATATCGATATGGGGTCTTTTCCCCCTTCAATTAGGTTAAAAGGGATAGTTCCCCAAAACATTTCATGACCAACAGAGAAAATTTCAATATTCAAACTATTACTCAAAGGGGAGTCATAATTCTGAAAAAAAAGAGTACATACTTAACTAAATTTCAGAAACATATTCTTACACTGACATCAATTTTCATACCTTAACAAACAATGAACATGCATCAAGAAAAGCATGGAACATGGTTCGTGGATCCACGTACAGTATTAAATAAACTTCCAAAGCATTTCACAAGCCCAAGCCCCAAGGATGGTGGGTTTGAGGTCATAAGTTCTCAAGACTAAGGAGCTGGGCGTGAGAGAGAGAGAGAGAGCAAAAGCTTATGGAAGGTAAGAAGAGGGGTTTATAAATAGTAAAAGAAAGATGTGGCAGCATGTGGGTGACAAGTGGCCGCCTTGGCAGCATGCAAAGGCTTAGTGTCAACAAAAGGCATGCAAGTGCCACTTGGCACACAAAAGGGCATGCAACAATCATGTGAAGAGCTGTGCTAGGCGGCACCACTGTCTGCTGCGTACGGCGGTGCTTTCTCTCCTTTGGCACGCACGACAACACTCTCTCTCCTCTGACACGTACAGCATCACTCTTTCTCCTCTGACACGCATGACATCACTCTCTCTCCTTTGATGTGGACGACAGTGCATCACACACACGGCGGCACTCTCTCTCCTCTAGCATGCATGACAACACTCTCTCCTCTAACATGCACATCAGCACTCTCTTTCCTTTGTCGTGCATGGAGGCACTCTCTCTCCTCTAGTATGAAAACCTTATTCCTTACATCACCCTCCCCTTAAAAAGGATTTTGTCCTCAAAATCATATCTCTGTTAATCAAACAAATGGGGGTACTTATCCCTAATCTCATCTTTCTGTTCCCAGGTTGACTCATCCTAGGAGCGATATTCCCACAAACACTCGGACCAAGGGGAACTCCTTGTTACGTAACACCTGCACCCTTCTGTCCAGTACCTCAATTGGCCGCTCGATAAAGGTCAGGTCCTCTCTGATCGGAATCAGTCCGTATTTCAGAATATGTGATGGATCGGGCTGATACTTCCTCAATAGAGATACATGAAAGACATTGTGGATGTTTGCCCACTCTGATGGTAGGGCAAGTTGATAAGCCACGCCTCAAACTTTTTACAGAATCTCAAGAGGTCCAATATAACGTGGACTCAACTTTCATTTCTTACCGAATCTCATAACGCCCTTAGTTGGCGACACCTTTAAGAATAATCAATCACCCACGTCAAACTTGAAGTCACTTCTTTGATTATCGATGTAACTCTTCTGCCGACTCTGAGCTGTTCTGAGCCATTCTCGAATCAAAACAATCTTCTCTGAGGCTACTTGAACAATTTATGGCCCTAAAATCCTCCTTTCATCAATCTCGTCCCAACAGATAGGTGACTTGCACTTCCTCCCATATACGGCCTCGAAAGGCGCCATCTGAATACTAGCGTGGAAGCTGTTGTTATAGGAAAATTCTATTCGAGGAAAATGATCATCCCAGCTTCCCTTAAAGTAATTAACACAAGCTCTTAGCATGTCTTCCAAGGTCTGAATGGTTCTCTCTGATTACCCATCAGCCTATAGGTGAAAGGCAGTACTAAAAGTAAGTCTCATCCCCAAGGCTGACTGTAGACTAGCCCAAAATCTAGAGGTGAATCTAGTGTCCCTGTCGGACACGATGCTAACAAGTATTCCATGCAACCTCACTATCTCCTTGATGTATAACTGGGCCAGCTTATCCAATGTTTAGGTCGTGCGGAACGGTAAAAAGTGGGCAGGTTTAGTTAGACGGTCCACAACAACCTAAATATTATCATGGCATGAACTCGTTCTAGGTAAACCAGAGACAAAGTCCATAGTAATGTGCTCCCATTTCTATTCTGGCACGAGTAATAGCTGCAACAACCCGGTGGGCTTTTAATGTTCAGCTTTCACCTACTGGCATGTTAAACAATTAAAGACAAGTAGTGTCACTTCTCTTTTTCATGTCATCCCACCAGAAAATTTTCTTCAGGTTTTGATACATCTTATTACTCTAAGGATGTATAGCATAGCGAGAGTGGTGAGCTTCCTCCAAGATAGCTCTCTTCACACTCTCATCATTCAGGATACAGACCTGATCTCTGAATCTCAACAAGTTGTCACTACTCATAGAGAAATCGTCTCTTTTTCCCAACTTCATCTCTTCCAAAATTTTCAAAATTTTCATGAGTTGGGGATCCTTCTTTTGTGCCACTCGAATTTGTTGAAAGAGCTGGGGTTTCACCCTTATGCAAGCTGTCATACTTACCACACTACTCAAGGGCAAAGCTGGATGCCATCCCACTACATCCTCCAATAATTTTATCTCTTGAACTAACAGATGAGCCACTGATATTACTGGTTTCCTACTCAGAACATCAACTACTACGTTAGTCTTGCCCAGGTGATACTGAATGGTACAATCATAATCGTTTAATAGATCCACCCATCTCTTTTGTCTCATATTCAACTCTTTTTGAGAAAACAGATACTTGAGGCTCTTATGATTCATAAACACCTTAAACTGGGCTCCATAAAGGTAGTGTCTCCAGATTTTTAGAGCGAATACTATAGTTGCAAGCTCTAGTTCATGAGTTTGGTAATTCTATCCATACGACTTTAATTGTTTGGAGGCAAAAGCAATGACCTTCCCATGCTGCATAAGTACACATCCGAGCCTTTGTGAGAGGCATCGGTGTAGACTATAAAGCCTTCATTTCCTTTGGGTAAGGTCAGTATTTGAGCCGTGGTCAGTCTCTTCTTTAGCTCTTGAAAGCTTTTCTCATAGTCATCTGACCACACAAAATTTATATTCTTCTGGGTTAGGCGAGTCTGAGGGAGCGCTAGCTTCGAAAATCCTTCTACAAAGCACTGGTAATATCCTGCTAACCCCCGAAAACTACAGACCTCTGTCACATTTGTTGGTCTTCCCATGATAGAATAACTTCAATCTTAGAAGGGTCGACAGCAACTCCATCCTTAGAAACAATGTGCCCCAGAAAAGCCACACTAGGAAACCAAAAATCACTCTTGCTCAATTTGGAATATAACTTTATTGACTTTAAAGCTTGAAGGACCACTCTCAGATGTTGCTTATTCTCAACAAGGCTCTTCGAATATATTAGAATGTCATCAATAAAGATCACAACAAAATCATCTAGAAAGGGTCTAAAAATTATATTCATCAAGCTCATGAAGACAGCTGAGGCATTAGTCAGTCCGAACAGTATTACTAAAACTCATAATGGCCCTATTGAGTTTTGAAAGCTGTCTTGGAGATATCTTCCTCCTTGACACGTAGTCGATGATAGCCCGTTCAGAGATCAATCTTAGAGAACACTTGGACCCCTTGAAGTTGGTCGAAAAGGTCATCAATCTAGGCAGAGGGTACTTGTTTTTCATTGTTACTTGATTCAACAGCCTATAGTTTATACAAAGTCTCATGGACCCATCCTTCTTTTTCAAAAAAAGAACCGGCACCCCAAGGCGATACACTAGGTTGGATGCACCCCTTTTTAGCAACTCATGTAATTGTTCTTTCAACACTTTCAGTTCTGTTGGGGCCATTCTATATGGGGCCTTGGAGATGGAAGTAGTATCAGGGACCACATCTATCACAAACTCTATATCCCTAACTGGAGGCAAAGAGGTCAACTCCTTAGGAAAAACTTCTGAGTACTCTCTTACCACTGGTATCTCTTCTAGCTTGGACTAGACGTCCCGATTCTCTACTACATAGGCTAAGTACCCAACACATCTTTTGGCCAGAAGAAGAGAAGCCCGAAGGGTAGAAATAAAGTGTAGAGGGAGAGCATCCTTGATACCCACAAGGTGCAGTTCAGGCTGGTTAGGGCGTTCAAAGGTCACAGTCCTATCATAACAGTTAACAGTAGCATGGTGTGTGGATAACCAGTCCACGCCTAGAATAACATCAAAATCCTGAATATCTAAGAGTATCAAATAAATGGGCAAGTCGCACCTCTCAAGCAAAACTTCATATTGTTTGTATGCCTTATCAATTTCCATATAATCCCCTATAGGTGTGTACACTACTAAAGTATAGTCAAGACTTGAAGGTTCAATATTCATATGGCATGCAAAATGAGATGCAACAAAAGAATGAGAGGAACCAGGATCAATCAAGACTTTAACTTCTTTACCATAAACAAATAACGTACCTTTGATCACCGAGGTAGACGACTTAGCTTCGTTCTCCGTAAGTGCAAATACCTGACCTTGAGTCTTTGGCCTGTCTTTGGGCTTTGTCACCGAGCATTCCTTAATTAAGTGGCGGGGCTTGCCACATAGATAACACGCTCCCGACTTCTTATAACATTCAGCCGCAGAGTGGTTGTTTGACACACAATTTGAACAGGTTGGGCATCGGTTATCCCTCACATCACTCGGAAAGGTCTTTTGAGTTTTCCCGCTGCCCTGATTTGCTCGCCCCCTAAAATCTCTCCTAAGATGTGGCCAAGTCTTCTTTCCAAAACTTTCAGGCAGTACGGACCTCACTCCCCCCTCTTTCCTCAACCAAAATTCCTCGCAATCCCTCTTAACCTTCATAGCAAGGTCTACCAATGGGGAGAACAACTTAAGGTTGGCTAATACTACTCTCCCTTTGATATCTGGTCGGAGGCCCCTTTCAAACTTGCTTGTCTTGTGCGCTGTTGTATTGATGATGTGGGGCGCATACCGAGAGAGCTCTGCAAACTTGGTTGCATATTGTACTACCATCAGCCTTCATTGTTGCAGCTCAACAAATTCGACTTGCTTCCTCTCCCGGATAGAATCGGGGAAATATTTTTCATCAAATGCCACTAGGAAATTATCCCGGGTGGCCTTAGTCCATGTCTTCATCCAAGACTGCTTTACCAAGCTCCACCAATGTTCGACCTCCCCTTCCAGCATAAAAGTTACCAATCTGACCTTTTGCTCATCTAAGTAGTGTAAAACATCCATAATCTTCTCTACTTACTTCTTCCATCTTTCAGCTTTCTCCACTCCCCCAAGCCCCGTGAATGCTGGAGGTGATAGCCTCCCAAATCTCTCAATTAGCCTACTGTCTGCCTGATTTGGGGCAAGGGCAGTTGGGGTCAACATATAGTCTTTCATGACCTGAGTCAAGGCCCCAAGTGTCTTGAAGAATTCTCCAAAGGCCGCTGCATTCTCATTATTAGAACTCGCAGTGTTGGCACGAGTCCTCATCATCTTGACCTAAAACAAAACACTTAGTTCCTAACCTATCCAAAAACCACCCTAAGGACGCTCCTAAGACTCTCTAAACCAAGAATCCTTTCCTGACTACTCTGATACCATAATTGTCATGACCCCGCCCGCTGACCCCTACGGTACCTGTTGGAGGGCAACAGAGTGTGGGATGGTGATCGGGGGTAGCAAATGCCACTCAGGTGGGAGTGCGCTCAACACCTTAGAAAAATAGTAATCAAAGCAAACCACAAAAGAAAACAAAACTTCAACAACACACATAGACACATGTGCAACAAAAGCTTAACAACTCAATCCTTAGACTGTAAATACATTGTAGATAAATTCTCTAAAGTATTTCAAAAAAGTTCCGGGCATCAGAGCCCCAATTTATTACATAACTTTTAGGATTAAACAAAAACTATGGCCATGCTGCCATCAGAAACATACAATAAAAAGAACTTCTGTAAAATAACGCAGGCTCCAACCACCAGTCGCAATTCATGTACCATCTGTCCTCAACTTGCAGCTATAGCTCTACAAGGAGGGAAGTTAAAGGAATGAGCTATATATCCCACTAAGTAAATCCAGATGTCATGCATCACAACTATATCAAGCAATAAAGTCCTTAGTGATTCCTTTTTAGGGATGATCAGTTTCAATGCAGATATCATATACATTAACAATTTATCAAAATCTTTCCATCCTGAGCATCATAATAGATTGTCATAATTATAACTTGACAAGCATGTCAGGTATACACAATACTAGTAGGCATTAACCAACTCACTCCTTAATTTCCTCCTTCCAAAGTAGGAGCCCTATCCATCAGGCCAAGTCAGTCTCATTGCTTAGGGCTTCTACCATCTCTCAGGAGGGAAAACAATAACAAATGGACTACCCATTTTGTAATGTCAGCATACACCCACACACACACACAGTACCCAACGTACTTTGGGTCTCGTGATAGGCGGAGGCCATGCAAGACATGGCCCTCAATGGTTCTCTAGTTGGAGGGCGTTACGCTACCAATATGTGACCCAATGCATAGTGTCATATACACATAATGGGGGGTGTGACCCTCCCATGCGACTCACTGCTTGACTCCCTTCCTATCATCGGGGGTCAAAGAAAGATCTCAACTGCCGGCACAACTTTCTTATCAGATCAGATTATACTACCAAAGGGTAACCCATGCGTAGTGCCACTTATCACATTCACATCAGAGCAATCACATTACACTACCAACGGGTAACCCGTGTGCAATGCCACTTATCACCCAATCACATTACACTACCAACGGGTAACCCGTGCGTAGTGCCACTTATCACATTCACATTCTCATTAAAACATATTCTTATCAGAGGACATGCTTATCATAACAGATTCTTATCATGTAAAATGCTCAAGGCTTGCCGAGAAGTCACAGATTACTTAGCTTGTCTCATAATCGTGCACACATATCACTATAGAGTATGCATCATAGTTGTATACACATGTCATAATAGGGCATATCATACAAGTGTTTTGAGCTTATTTGGACATGATTTGGTCAGTAAATAGTTCATTACAAAACATGTAAAGTTTTTGGAAATTCCCTGCAATCATAGTAGTGACACCTTCATAGAAAAATGAGCATAATTTCTCAATCATAGAGAATTTAGGCATAGTTCCAAAACCAATTTTGAATTTAACTCACTCATATTTCATTTAAAAGTGGTTTGAGCTTATTTGGACATGATTTGATCAGTAAATAGTTCATTACAATACATATAAAGTTTCTTGAAATTCCTTGCAATCATAATAGTGACACCTTCATAGAAAAATGAGTGTAATTTCCCAATCATAGAGTATTTTGGCATGGTTCCAAAACCATTTTTGATAACTCACTCATCTTTCAATTAAAATTATTTTGAGCTTATTTGGACATGATTTGATTAGTAAATAGTTCATTACAAGACATACAAAGTTTCTGGAAATTTCCTTCAATCATAGCAGTGATACCTTTATAGAAACATAAGCATAATTTGCCAACCTTAGAGAATTTCGGTATGGTTCCCAAACCATTTTTGAAGTTAATTCATTTATATTTCATTTAAAATTAGTTTGAGTTTATTTGGACATGATTTGTTCAGTAACCAGTACGTTGAAAAACATATAAAGTTTCTGGGATTTCATATTACAATTTTGGAATATTTTAGCAAATGGGTCGAAACTTTTTAATCAAAAAAGATATTCATATGGGGTCTTTTCCCCCTTCAATTAGGTTCAAAGGGGTACTTCCCTACAAAATTTCATGATCAACAGAGAAAATTTCAATATTCAAACCATTGTTCAAATGGGAGTCATAATCCTGGAAAAATAAAGTGTATACTTAGCTAAATTTCAGAAAAAATTTCTTACAATCACATCAATTTTCATACCTTAACAAACAATGAACATGCATCAAGCAAAGCATAGAACATGGTTCTTGGATCCACTTACAACATTAAAGAAACTCTCCATGCACTTCACAAGGCTAAGCCCTAAGGATGGTGGGTTTGAGGTTACAAGTTCTCAAGACTACGAAGCTGGGCGTGAGAGAGAGAGAGAGACAGTAAAAGCTTATGAAAGGTAAGAAGAGGGGTTTATAAATAGCAAAAGAAAGAGGTGCAGCGTGTGGGTGACAAGTGGCCTCCTTAGTAGCATGCAAAGGGCCAGTGTCAACAAAAGGCATGCAAGTGCCACTTGGCACACAAAAGGGCATGCAACAATCATGGAAGAACTGTGCTCGGCGGCACCACTGTCTGCTGCGCACAGCGGTGCTCTCTCTCCTCCGTCACGCATGGCAGCACTCTCTCTCCTCTGGCATGCATGACATCACTCTCTCTCCTTTGACATGCATGGCAGTACTCTCTCTTCTCTAACGTGCATGACAGTGCCTCACGTGCACGGCGACACTCTCTCTCCACTTACACACATGGTATCACTCTCTCTTCTCTGACGTGTATGACAACACTCTCTCTCCTTTGACATACATGACAGCACTCTCTCTCATCTAGCACGCACGGTAGTGCCTCACGGGCAAGGCAGCAGTCTCTCTCCTCTGGCTTGAAAACCTTGGTCCTTACGTGAATGGACTAAATTAATCCCACATCAAAAAGCAAATGAGGGTTTTGCCTCGATAAATATCTCGACAATATCGGCCAGGGTACACAATAAAGCATGTGGGGCTACTCATATTATGCGAATGGAGGCCACATGGCTTTGAGTAATAAATATTGTGCAGTGGGGGTTATATCCCCTTGGTTTCAAATAGTTTTTCAAACATGCTCTAGTTACATAAACTGTACCGGCTCACTGTAGCGAATCACGCTATTCATTGTAACAAATCGGGCAATTCGTGATGTACGTTAGAATCTATGATTTCCTATAATGATACGTTTGGATCTCATTTTATTAGAGGAATCGAAACGTCTTCGACGATACCCAATCTGATTCACCTGATTCCAGACTGGAGAAACACTGGTTGAAGTTTTATTGATCCCAAACAGGAGAAATTTTTGTTGTTCCCAAACAGGTGAAAATTATTGGTAACAGAAAAAATCATGCACATTCATCGCTTTATTGTACAACGCCCTAATTTTTATAGGGTTCCAAATTTGTGTGCAGGTTGTATAGATTGTTACAAAGTAATGTATAGGCTGAATTACCTTCATAATAATATGTGTATGCAAAAAAGAAAGGAAAATATTTTACGAAAAAATATATACATGTTACTATAGATTCAGAATCCCCCTTAAACTTCAGATGGTTAAGTAAAATCATGAAGAGTTTGGAGCGAAACTAAGAGAACTAAGGTGCAGTATGTATTTTGGTAAGTAAGTCAGCCAACTGGTCAAATGAGGCACTACATGGAAGATAAATTGTGCTTGCCAAAAAAACTTGTCGTACAAAATGACACTCAACTTTTATATGTTTGGTACTTCCATGGAACTCTGATTGAAATATAGATGGTGCTCATTATCACAATAAAATAGTATAGGAGAGGTAACAATAATACCGATGTCAACAAACAACCATCAAAACCAAACAACTTTAGAAGTAATTTGTATCATTGCCCTATATTTGGATTTTGTTGAAGATAAGGCAATATGTTTTTTGTTTCTTCAGGATAGAAGAGAATCACCGAAAAAAATACAAAATTCTATAGTTGATTTGCAATCACTTGGGTTCCCTGCAAAATTTGAATCTGGGCATTACCAAAAGTTTCAGTGAGGAAGAAGAGGTGAAAAACAAAGCCTAGTTTAGAATATCTCTAACATAATGAATGATGTGTAAAATCACAGTTAAGTGGACAGATTGACGAGCATCCAGGAATTAGCTAACCTGATGCACTGCATAAGTAATTTTGGGAGAGAAATATCAAATAGATCAATTTTCCATCCAACTATTAGTAAAATATTAGATCAATGAGTGGTTGACCATCTGTTGCCTCGAGTTTGACATTCAATTTACTGGGAGAGTTAACTCTCGTCGTATCAGCCATGGCGAGCTTGTGAGATAATTTCTAAGGCATAATTGAGTTGAGATAACAATTAGCTGCAAGGAGAATTAGTAACTTCTAAGTCAAAAAATTAGTGCAAGAATCTTAAGTCTTTCACTTCAAATATTTGATTGAATTTTTGTTTGATCTTCTGAATAATGCCCATATTATCACCAATATTATCATATTATCTATAACTCCAGGAGGTAGCTTTATAAATACTTCCTCATTAAGGTCACTATTAAGAAATGTATTTTTATCTTCTAGCATGTATAAATGCTACTGTCAAATCAATGCAATAGAAATAAGTGTCCAAACAATTGTCATATAAGGTTTCAGCAAAGTTAATTTTATATTGTTGGTTGTATTCTTTTGCCACAAGGCGAGCTTTATGTTGGTTTAACACTACCATCTGTTGTTTTTTTATTTTGTATACCTATTGGCAACCAATAGTTCTCTTTCCTTTTGAAAGAGGTACAAAATCCCAAGCATGCATTCGATCGAGTGCATTCAACTCTTCTTTCATTGTTTGTTGACGAGCAGCTTCTTTATAAGTTTGATGATCAAAGTAAGAATGAACTGAAGCAAGAAAGGCTTGATGTTGGGGTAAGAAGGTTTCATAATCAACAAAGCTTGCAGGTGTGACAGAGACAAGACTGTTGAGTCAAACAACAGGGACTTACACGAGAACATCAGGTGTAATTGTCTAATCAATGCTTTAGGCAATAATATATTGATTGTCTTCCTAGCTTTCCAATATATGGACATAAGAGTTTGGAATAGTATCAGAAAATGGGATAAGAAAGGAGAGAGCTGATGATGAACTTTCAACAGTATTTTTGAAAAAGAAAGTATGTTCAGAAAACACAACATATCTAGATACCTTAACTATTTAAGACACTGGATCATAACATATGTATCTTTTTGTTAATTATGATAGTCCATAAAACAACATTTTTATTGTCTTTAGAGACACTTGTTTCGTTGAATTGGTGGCAACAACACAAAACAAGTTTAACAAAACACATTAAGAAGCGAGTAGTCGGTGTGTGAGTGAGCAATTCCTAAAAAGGTGAATGCCCAAATAAAGTAGAGGAAGCCATCATGTTAGTAGTATGAATAGCTTCAACTTAGAAAGCCTGAGCACTAAAGTGGGCAAACGTAGTGCCTTTGTGGTTTCTAAAATGTGACGATTTATGTACTCTGCAATACCATTTTCCTCAAGAGTGTAAGGGCAATTCTTTTAGTGTTGTATATTTTTATAGAAAGAAATTTTGAAATATCCCTCTAACATAGTCCTCTCCCAAATCAGAGGTACAAGTCTTTAATTTTGGTAGAAAATTGTGCTTCTACATATGAATAAAATTTTTAATGAAAATTTTATAAATTTCAGTTCAATTGTTCATAAAGAATACGAATGTATAATGAGTATAGTCATCAATAAAGGTTATAAAGTATCATGATTCCCCTTTTGATAGAATAGGAAAACATCACCATACATCAATATGCACATGATCAAATGCAAAAGAAAAAATTGAACTAGTTCGAGTAAAAGGGCAGGCATGAGATTTTATAAGTTTTTAAAGTTTGACAATGTTTAATATAAAAAATATTTATATCAAACAAGACCAAGAACATCACGAAAGAATAAGAAAAGCAATTGAGAGTAAAAATATGACCAAGACGTTGATGATGTGACCACAATGACTAATAGAACATAAACTTAATGAGGTGGCAAATGAAGGCAGATAGTACAAATCTCCAACTTTATGCTTAGTATCATTAGCTTCCTCGACTACTAATCCTATATGGAATATCCAAAAGGAGAAAACATAACATTACAATTGCACCGAGTGATCTGATTAGCAAAAAGAAAATACATGGTAACAGAGGGAACATGATAGATATAAACACTTACTTTACAAAAAGGGTCGGAAGGGTAAGTAGAGCCAATTTTTGAACATGTTATAGTGGCACAATCAGTAGTATGAATAATATTAGAAAAATTCTCACAGTCTACAAGGAGAGACTCAGTACTTGTCAGATGACGAAAGGCTATTGAGTCAATCAACCAAGAAGTGGAAATAGAGTTAACCTGAAAGAGAGATAGTTGGTTCACACGATGATCGAGATTGGGAGAGCATCGACTACAATTTCCCCATTGTAAGGGTCATCGTAGATGGCACCATAGTAGTAGCTTAAGTTGTAGGTGATGAATGTGAAGTACATCCATCTAGTTGATGGCTTATATCAATAACAATAGCAAGGTTGGGCTTCTTCTTCTTAGTATATATGAATGTCATAAGCCTGAGCTCTTTGCAGTAATTACATCTGACAAATGACATATTCTATCTAGGTACATAGGAAGCATTCTACTTTTTCTCTTTTGAGCTCATTTCATCGTAGAGGTGGAGTTACGACAAAGAATGTCTTCCCCTTGAATGCTGAATTTAAGTACTTAACTTTTGTTCTTTCAATGATTAGTTCAGGAAGGGCTTTAGTTAGAAAAAATGAGGGAGTTTTTATTTAGCATGCATTTCTAGCACTTTCAAATTTCGGTTGAAGAGCCATTAAGAATTCAATAACTCGAAATTCGTCTAGAGATTTTTCAAAAATTTCTACAATGGGACTAGCACAGGTCCATCAATGCCAGAGTGTCCCAGAGCATCTACATGGATGAATAAAAGATCTGAATGGACTGATCTCCTTGTCTAAACAAGCGCAGTTCTTGTACTAACTGATGTTTCTGTGCCCATTTAGTCTGATGATAAATTTCTTCAAGAAAAATCAATGCTTCATAAGCAGTTTTGAAATTGCTTAGATTATCGTTGATGATCGCATCAATCATGCTATAATTTTATGGTTATCTTATTTCTTTTAGTGCCATCTAAATACTTAAACAATCAGTTCCATGAGTTACATTTTTCATAAAAGACACTTAGAAAGTTTAGTTATCCTCTTGAGTTTTATAGGAACTAGCTGAAAAGATTTGGATTTTTCCATTATTCTTTTTTTAGTAAGAGATACAGAAAAGATCCGTCAAAGTGGTATATCACTACACCCAAAGGTGACAATAGAAGATTTATAAGATGGTCTATTTCAAGGCTTACAAAGTGGTTCACGTCACTTAGGAGCCGTTTGGGTTCCTGAGAATCTATTACATGACAATATATTACAAGGAAATATGACATTTCTACGGTTTGGATACACTTTAATAGCAAGAAAATAGAAAGAGATTACCTAAGATTACCCAAGATTTCTCCAAAAATCACGAAGGCGCATTGAAGGGTGAAAAATCTATTACACATCTTGACGGGTAATATTTGGGAAATCTTTTGCATGGTTCTCTTTCTGTCGTCTCCCCGCTTAAAAAAATGCCAACCAGCCATTTTTCCTTCTCCATTTTTTCCTCTCTCAAACTTGTCTAAGGAACTTACTAAAGCGACACTTTTTTCTTCATTGGTAATCCTTTCTCTCTCTCTTCTTGAGCCATAATAACTGTTTTGCATAGGTGCTCCCTCCCTCTGTAAGCCCACCCCCTTTCTCTTTTGAACCCTAACTGGTTTACATAAGGTGCTCCATCTCTTTAACCAGTTATTTTGATGTGATAAGCCTTATCTATTTAGTATTATCCAATGCCTCAAAATTTGCTACTGCAATTACCAAACTTTCAATTTACTAATCAAACTTCTTTCTATTTTTTAACTTATACCATAAAGATTTTAATTTGTTATCATAAATTTATTGCTTATTTGAAATTATATAGAGACATTTGAAAGACTTTTATAATAAATAAATAAAAATAAGGCTTATCACAATAAAAATATGTTATTCCAATCATATTATTCGAATAACTTATCATGTTGAAACCAAAGTCTAATCATGTTAGAAGACATGTGATTTCATGTAAATGTCAAAAGCATGCAAAATAAGTAGGAAATTGTGTGATGGTAGCTTTAGAGTGATACAAGTTATTATTAAAAAATCTTTTTGAAATGGAATGATAATGACTTTAATTTCTCATTTGAGTGGAATTTTGTGACAAAAAAAAAAAAGAAATGATAGTTTATAGGAAAGTGCTCGTAAAATGTTGGTAATGCATTTCTCATATTTCTTCCAAACATAGCCAAACAGTAGTAATGTATTTTTCAAGGGAAAAGCTTTCTATGTTCCCCCTATAACATAGAAGTTCTATCCTCCCCCTACCATCCAGTCTTCCATTTTTTATCAAGAGAGCCACTCACCGTTTGATCTTAGAATCGACGTCTCAAAGTATTTTATTTTGAGTTTTTTAATACAATTTTTCTGAATATGAAATTTGGTACGTGCCATCTTTTCATTGGGGCGCACCTATAAAAAATATCAACAATAATTTTTAAATAAATAATAATAACCAAAATACCCCTTAAATCTTTCAAGGGTATTTTGGTTATTTTATTTTATTGAAATTTTTTTATATATATTTTTCATTAGTGCGAATTTAATAGAGGAATGGACATCCAAAATTTGGTGTCAAAATAGTTTATAGGAAAAAAAATAAAAATAAAATAGTTTAGAGACGTGACATTGTAATTGGGACAATCTTAGCCCTCCATTCAAAAATAGACGGTTGGATAAGATGAGGATAGAACTTCTATGTTGTAAGGAGAACATAGAAAGCTTTCCCTTTCCCAAGTTGCATCTAAATACTATCCAAACAGTAATAATTCATTTGTAAGTAATGTATTAGACAAATAATATATTTCACAAACAATATATTTGCAGGTATTTAAACGGCCTTTAAAAAATTTCCAAGGCTTAAAAAATGGTTGACGACGCCTAAAATCTCATAAGACCCCAATGAAACAAAAGAGAGAAAGACCAATTACAAAATCACAAAGAATGCCCAAAGTAAAATACCAATATATGAAAACATGTGCCGACATCTATCTGTATCGCTGATTTTAGATTGTAGTTTCAAGGGTGGTTTTTATGATGGTGATTTCAGTGGGTAGTTTCAGATCTAGCAATTTCGTTGGGTGGTTTTTCTATGATTGATTTTGAGGGTTTTCCAAATTGCTTTTTTTTTTGTTTAGTGGTTTTCTAAAGGGTGGGTTGTTTTGTAGTGGTTTTTACATTGGAAGGTGGTTTTGAAAAGTGCTTTTATAAAAGGTCGTTTCAATGAGTGATTCTGCATAGTGGTTTTCAAAAGATGGTAGTTTCACAAAGCAGTTTCAACTCAGGCTCACGCATCTGATTGATTAGGCTCGGATACCATGCTGGGAAAATCTTTTTATTTCAGACATAAAGCCCTAATCTTTATAGGGTAATTATAGGTTATGTAGATTGTTAAAAAATAATATATAGAATGTACCACCTTCGTAATATATGTATGCAAAAAAAAAAAAAAAAAAGGAGAATATTGCACAGAAAAAGTTATACAGGTTGCTTTATATTCACCATGACCACATCCGAACATCCGAAACTCTGATACTCACAAGCAATATTCCAATTAGCTTTAAAATGTTTAAAATGGGATGACCTCATTTGAAAATGGTTTGTTTAAATGTTAACAAGGGAACGAGAATGAAACTCCAAAGCTCATGTCGTGGCACCCATCACCCTGCGTCCCTATAACCCCCTCTACCTAGAACCCATTCTCTGGTAAGGGTGTTTCCCTTTTGAGCTGAATCAGCGTTTGCAAAATGGGGTGGTTCAAATCGAAACCGCCTGGTTAGATAGGAATCGATCGCTGCCTAGTTTCGATTTTGGCCGGTTTTGGTAACCCGGCTGGATATTTTAAAAAAAATTCTTAAAAATTTGTATGAAGTTCCAAAAATAAGGATTTGTTTACAATCCAGCTGGACATTTTTTTGACCAGCCAGGACTTTCCAGGTTACGTCGGTTGAACCGACTGGTTTACTGGTTACTTAGTATCAGCCCTTGGCCGGTTTTAGGGGTTGGTTCGATTTTTAGAGCACCGGACTGAACAAGCTGCCACCATAGACCTCCTCCAATAACTTTGTCAAATACTATTCAATGTAACTATTGATCTTCTTCAACAACTTTGTCAATACTAGTTAGTGTATTGAGACTTGGCTGAGTCCACTTGGACTCGACCGAGTAACTCAACTGCGCAAGCTGAGTTTCTGGTGAATTAGGCGTACAACTTACCAAGCCCAAATAAATGCTTGAAATATATATATATATATATATATAGTAATGATCCTATAGGACCCTCTCCCATCCATGTATGTAGGACCTCAAAAGATCACCATTAAAGTTGGCATGGATCTTTAGAAAAATTATCACATAGGTATGAAAATTGACTTTTCTAAATATTTATGCCAACTTTAACAGTAATCCTTTGGAGGTCCTACACACATGGATGGGAGAGGGTGCTATAGGATCATTTCTCATATATATATATATAATACTAAGATAATGGTTATAAATACTTCAGAGGATTTTGTTAATTTTAAGGTAGCTGGGAACTTTCATATTTTCTTGATTTTTAATTTTTTTCAAATATTCAAAGTATAATCCCTTTTGTAGCTTCTAATAATTCTATTAATCATTTTAGCTTTTTCCAATTTTAATATATATGTTGGAGATCTTTTTAACTTCTTTTAGCTTTTTTTTCACTTTTTATGGGGTCCATTTTACTCAACCAAGTCCGCTTGGACTCGGCCAAATTACTCGGCTCAGCTAGGCCAAATATCTTGGCCAAGTCGATTTTCTATACAATGCTATAAGCTGGAAGGTATTTTTCTCTCTTTTTCCTTTCTTTAGATAGATATCATTTAAGATTCAAAAGTTCATTTCTCAATCGTTTATATGCAGGCATACTTTATGGATGGCACACAAGTGGTGTTCATGAACAGATGGATGGAATGTTATTTGATGGTAAAAATGTTCTAATTTATCGCAACATATGAAGAGTATGAACAAAAAACTGCACCAAAAAAAAACACGAGAAATAAGTCAAGAAAGAAAGAAAAGAAGCATTTAGGACGTAAAAATAGGAAATAAAAGTAAATACTAAGCAGCATGAAATCCTACAAATTGCTAGAAAATAACATGATTTTTTACATATCTTTTAATACAATATAAAAAAGATACATATTTTTGTAAGATATTCTCAAATCCATACCGTCCAAATAAAATAAACGTTAGAAATAAGATTGTAACCTTATATAACCTTTCACCTTAACCTTATTTTCAAATGCCAGCCACATAACGAACTATGCAGCTGCATCAGTCGTATGGCTCTGCTAGGGGTGGTGGCGAGCCCTCTTTTGGCTGAGGTTCAAAAAACAAAGTTTCTTTTTTTAAAAAAATTAAGCCTAAATTTTTGCCTTGTACCTTTAATTGATTTCATTCAGCATCATTCGAAGGATATTACCAAGTTAACTAGGGTTTCAAATTTGAATAAGAACATAACGAGAAGTACTTTGTGTTTTGCTTTTTTTTAAATAATCTTATGGTACTCTTGTTTTCTTATTTAGGTGCTTCCCATATTGACACATTCTTTTATGTACTATAAAATTTAACCAATGAATTGGATCATTAGATCATAGTATTTTACATATTAATTATTACGCAGAATGTTAAGCGGTCAAGAACAACATACCTAATTGGATGAGTATAGTTGAGATGAGGATGTTGAGATGGATGAGTGGCAAGATAAAAAAAGATAGAATTCGAAATGAATACATTTGAGATAACTTAGTTGTGGTTCCAATAGTCAACAAGATGAGAGAAAGTAATTTAGATTGGTTGGCCATGTGCAGCATATACTTAATACAACACTTGTTAGGAGGTACGAGTTAGTTCAAATAGAAGGCTAAAAAAATATAAGTGATAGGTCTAAAAGGACATAGTTGAAAGTAGTGAGAAAAAATATAAGAACTTGTGGCCTCACTGAGGGTATGGCCCTTGATAGAGTAGAATAGTAGACTAGGATTCATGTAGCCGACTCTAAATAGTTGAAAAAAGACTTTGATGATGATGATAATGATGAATTAATTATATTGAATAATAAAGACAAAAATTTTCTATTTTAACCTTTATTGGCAATTCAGACAATAAAATATTACGAAAAATACTAAAATGAAATGTCTACTATCATTTATAAGCATTTTTAATTTTTATATTGATAAATTAGTATAATTTTTAAATTTTTTGTATTCATTGCCTATATCAGAAGTAATGCACTCACATCATCAAGCCACTTAGCACAATAGACCCCTCCAATCACCTCGCACCGCATCTCTCATTTGATAACCTATCTTGATCATCTTAGATAATAATACTTTCTTTACAAATGTGTCGAGGCTCTTTCTTTTATTTGTTTGAAAAAATACCAGGTCGTTTCTATATTTCATTAAAAAAAAAAATATTGCCTTTTTGGTAATTGAGAAAGCTTTTTTTTTTTTTCTGGAGAAACTCTCAATAACTAGGCTTAAGAAAAAAAATAGAAGTAGAAAACTCATGGTTGGAAGCTGACAACGCGGTAACCTAAATGGGAAAACTATAGAAAACTAGAGCTAGAACTTGGGTAAAGAGAAATTGAGGAGGAGACATCATGAGGTCGGAGAAATAAAATACGGATGGGGCTTCACATTTCCACCCTTTCCGAGAGAAAGGTAGTTTTTCACAAAATTTGGAAAAAGCATGGAAATACAAAAAAATCTAGGGCTACACCTTTCCCCGCTGTTCCCATTCCTAATCAGATAAAAACATGGAAACTAGTAAATAGATCGTTTTCTCTTGTTTTCTATGTTTCAAAAAACTGGCCCATAATTTATTGAAACCGTTGAATTCGGAATATGGTAAAGTAGCGCTTGGATGGAGAACTACCCCTTTTATGGGGGTCACAATGGCTCTATTTACAATATTTCTATCTATATATAATTTCTTTTTAAATTCTCATCAAAACAAGACCCTAACTTATAGACAAAGGAAGGTTTTCCCCTCGAAATGAGTCTAGATCAATGTAAGAAAAAACAACCTGTTCTAACCAGAACCGGCTAGTTAGAACGGAATCTCTTCTGGTTTAGGTTAGCCCAGGTTTTTGGGTACTAGTAGTAGGATAAATCCCCCACCCCAAAAAGTATTTTTTAAATTCAAAAGAATTATCTTCAATTTTAGCTCATTAATTTACAGTTTTTATTGGAAAGAACTCAGATTTTTTAAATTTATCTCCAATTTTGTTTTAGTGCTATAAAATCTAAACTTACGGCATGTATTTTTTTTTGTCTTTAATGACTTAATCTAACATTATGGTAGTATTTTTTTTTTTATTAATCAGATTTATTTTGCAATGCGGTTGTTGAACTTTTTATTTTAAATGTTAGAAAGTATATTTGTTCATATACTTCGATGCATTAATCTGCAATTGTGTACCGTTATATTCTTGTAGACATTGTAACAAAATTGTCTTGCTTGTATTGTTATTGACATGATCGTAATGTTCTCAATCTGAATGAAGAAACTTTAATTTATTATCTTTATTTATTTTAGTTCATGGCATGTTAAATATTCATCTCTAGGTACCACTTTCTTGAGGCTCATGATTATTATACATAGACTTTAGATTACATTTTGTAACTTAGGGTAAGTAATGCAATTCCACTAAATAACTACACTGACACAGGTGCATTGTTAATTCAAATTCAAAGAAAATTTACTTCAAATGTCCAATTTAGATGCATAGACATGAGAAAAAAATAGATTTTAAGTTTTGAAAATAGTGTACTTTGTAGCATATTTTTGGACCGTCAATTTTCAAGATTTTCAAGTTTTC
The DNA here is from genome assembly GCF_054954075.1 of Amborella trichopoda. Lineage (NCBI taxonomy): Eukaryota > Viridiplantae > Streptophyta > Magnoliopsida > Amborellales > Amborellaceae > Amborella > Amborella trichopoda. Next base: position 22,553,831 of record NC_142344.1, read on the forward strand.
ATAGATCTGTTAATCTACACTATTTTTGAAACTTTAAACTTTATAAATAAATATGAAAATATATTTTAAGGCTATCACAAAGATTTCCATAAGTGAAACCACATTTCTCGACACTATTTGAAGGTAGGCTCTAATTTGATTGTTTAGAGCCTAGGCTCCATACAAACCGCACCCATAATAAAATAGTATACAATTAATCTATATTTTTTGAATTTTTTATTTTTTTTGGGTTTATGACCCATTTAAAAAAAAAAAAGAAATCTACCGGACCAAACCGGTCCGAATAATTGCCCAATTAAGCCGATTCCAATCTAACTGCTTTCAAACCCATGTCCGGTTAACCATTCCTGTCCGAATTTTCCTACACCGGTGACATAACAAAGCTCAATCAGGCAATGAAAGACCGAAGTTCCATGAAATATAAGGTCACAAAACCTACAATGTTAGACCATAAATTAAAATTAGCAATGCTTTCGCCGGATTCACCACCTCCCCCCTGACTTCCAAAATGAATAAGAACATTAAATATTACATAATCAATGTTAGCCTTCCCATCCATCATGGGTTCCTCATATACAGACAACCAGTATCTACCAAAAGAACCAGTTTCTCATAAAGACCAGTTTCTCATAAAGAATGCAAGAAAACAAACCCAATTTATTAACCAACAACCATAAGCTTTACAAACTACAACCCGAAGGCACCAAGAGAGAGTACAAATGACAAGAGAGAGTACAAATGACAATAGGAACAAGTCCAATTCGCTATGTACATGGGCCAAACGCCCTCCTTGGTGCCTTCTCAGAAGAGGAGTTAAAAAGACGAAACATTTCAGATCAGGCATTCAAGGGAGCTCTGGTGCAAAAGTTGGTCTTTCATGCCTGCTAATGGGAAGCATCACATACACCTCATGGACATCTTGTTTGCACACCTCCCCCTTGTCTCTGTCTATGGCGTAACATACATAAACTGCATCAATAACATCGTCAAGAACATGAACAAAGTATCCGAGAACCACGAAAAGAACCACCCCTGCAAGCACTGCTACAAAGTAGGCTCCTCCCCCGAGTGCACTAACAGCCCTTAGGATTGCGCACACCTGTTTTCATACAGAAAGTACCCCATGATATATCACCATCCAATTTTATTGAAAGGGGCAGATTTTGCATGATTTTCAAAAGGGGGTTTGGGCAGGATTGATCAAATATCGGATGTTGCAGACATTAGGGCCCACACAATAAGTGTGGGCTCCGCTTAATAAAACCCTTCTGCATATTTGTATATATAGGGATATCTTTGTTACAAGGTGGACACAATCAACCATAGCCATTCGATGTAAAATCAGAAAGCTAGAAGGTTGTCATTGACCAACCTCAAGGTTAAAAAATATACAAAAGTTCACCAAAAAAAAAAAATTCTAACTTTATGACTGCCATGGACTATCACTTTTATATTTGACGGCTAGAGGTGATTGTGACTTTTTGTCCCAGAGATAAATGGTCTTGTAATATATATATATATATATATATATATATATATATATATATATATATATAGGGTTTTATTAGGTTACACCACTTGATGGTATATACTCTTAAAATCCTTGACATTTTTACACACTTAGATACCCTTATCCTATATTGTAGTAATTTTTTTTTTAGGGGTATTTTAAGTAATTAGTAAAAGGTAAAATAGAAATTTCTAATAGAAACAAAAACATTTATTAACAATAGTGAACAATGACATCACCCTCAAGATGCATTAATTATTTTTTAATTACTAATAGAATGTAACTATTTTCTTATAGAAATATCCATTCTACCCTTCTAACCCCTACTTGAAAATTTTCGTATTACAATTCGAGGGTATCTACATGTTACGGGTATACACCACCAAGAGGTGTAGCTTAAGAAAAACCCTTAAAGTCCTCAACATTTTTGGACATGTAGATACATCCTTGAATTGTAATACGAAATTTTTCAAGTAGGTGCATTTTTTGTCATTTAGAAGTGTAGAATGGATATTTCTATAAGAAAATAGTAGCATCATGTTAGTAGTTAAAAAACAATTCATGCATCTTGTGGGTGATGTGCCACACCATGTCAGTGATATCATTGTTCACTATTGTTAACAAATGTTTTTGTTTCTATTAAGAATTTCTACTTTACCCTTGACTAATTACTTAAAATACCCCTAAACAAAAAGTTACTGCACTATGGGATAAGGGTGTCTGACTGCCCAAACTATGTTGAGGACTTTAAAGGTATACACCACCAAGTGGTGTAGCCTAACAAAAGCCATATATATATATATATATATATATATATATATATATATAGGGAGTCACTGTCGTACGCTCAGATTGATTCTAAGCCATTATGTGGCCGATTTGACGATCACGACCGTATTTCGTGTTTGAATTTTCATTTTTTTTTCTACAAATCCAAATCATTTGAAATCTTAAGTGTGTGTTCTTCTCATCAATGCACACCTAATAAAAATATTAAAAAAATAATTCCCAAAAAAATAGACCAAAATACCGCCGAAACTTTTTGGGGGTATTTGGGTCAATTTATTTCACGTAAATTTGTTTTTTGATATTTTTCGTAGATTCGCCTATTTTTGAAAAACTCACGCCTAAAATTTCAAGTGATTTGGATTTTTAGAAAAAAAAATTAAAATTCAAACACTACCGGACATCTGTGATCGTCAGATCGTCCACTGAATGGCCCAAATTGAATCTGGGCCATGGGCGCTTACTACAGCAGTACGCACCTCGGCGCACAGGATATTTTTCCATATATATATATATATATGGGAGTAGATTCAGTACACTCACTAGTTGAGTGCTACAGTAAACGCCAATGGCCCAGATTGAATCTAGGCCGATCTGACGGTCACGACCTCTTTTCGTGTTTGAATTTTAACTTTTTTTCTATAAATCCAAATCATTTAAAATTTTAAGTGTCTCATCAGGGCACATCTAATAAAAATATAAAAAAAAATATACAAAAACAAATTGACCAAAACACCCCCGAAAGTTTATAGGGGTATTTTGGTCATTTTTTTCATGTAAAATATTTTTTTTATCGAAGATTCACATATTTTTTATGTACACATGCTCCAAATTTCAGATCATTTTTGTAGAAAAAAAATTAAAATTCAAATACTACCGGACATCCAGGATCGTCAAATCGGCCCAGATTCAATCTGAACCGTTGGTGGTTACTGTAACGGTACGCCATTGGGGGGGTGACAGGATCTTTTCTATATATATATATATATGTATATATATATATATATATATATATATATGGAGAGAGAGAGAGAGAGAGAGAGAGGAGCTGGAAACACAAAAAAGGAAAAGGGAAATGGAAAAAACCAAATATAAAAAGACAAAAGTGTGTATTTCCAGTCCATTGAAACTTCCTAAGTCAACTATCAAAAGGTAATTACCTTCTCAAAAAAAAAACTATCAAAAGGCAAAAACCTCCTAAAGCCATCAGGCATATATAGACAGAAGCATATGAACAAGCCACTCACCACAATCGCATATATTGCCGAGAGGACGAACACAATCCCAATCAGTATACGGGTTGAAACAGTCTCCACAAAGACAGCTGAAAGAAGATTACGCCTCAATAACTCGTATGTCATCTTGGAAGAAGTGCAGTAGCTTTCACCAGTTATGGCAGCAAAGTTGATAGTGAATTTGTTGAGGAAATCAACAGCTGTCAAGAAGAAATCTACACAATATTTGAGTACAAGGTTCACGATACCCGTACTTTCTTCACTTTGTACACTGTCCACGGCAGCACGCACAATGCGCACGATCGCAATAATCATCCCAGAAAAGCAAACAGTGCCAAAGGAGGGACCAAATGCGTTTCTGAAATGTCATGATATGCATGGAGAACCCATCAGTCTTTGAACATGAAGAGCTATGAATACTAATTTATAATGTTCAATCAACAATCAGAATATAATAAGTTGGATGTACAACCATCAGTCCATCACTAAATACAACCTCTATATTTATGGATGGTGGGTTATCACACAAGTAGGGCTCATTATGATAAAACCTAGCAATCAACTTGGGCTGACATAAGATTTTTCTGCCCCACCAAATGTTACTTTTAGGATACAAATGTAAAATATCAACGCAGTTGATAGCAATAATCAAGCTCCACAATCAGATTATATTTTACCTTAGATAAAACTTAAAAGTTCTTTTCAAGCTCAAGTAATTGAGGAAACGATGTAACAATCAGAAAGTAGAAGAAATGAAACCAAATGAAGCCAACTAGTTGAATCACCCATTATTTCCAATTGATTTCCTGTTGTTTGCCTTACAAAGCACAGCAAAGGTTGCAGAGAGCTGCTGCCTTGCTGAACAGCCCCCTTTATATGCGTGTGCATCTCCCTAAACACAGCAGTTTGGTGGACGTAGTAAGAGAAGAACCTTCCTGTAATGTTCTTCTAACTTTACTCAATTACAGTAACTTTGTATATGTCTGTGTAAAAGAACCAAGATTCCCCTAGTTTTGGCTGAGATAAGTTTTGGATAACCTGTGCTTTGAATTCAAACAAAATGTGGCACCTTGAAAGTGGGATGAAAAACTGGTATTTGAGTTTTCATCCCACTCACAAAACAGCAACAATTTTTGCAAACCCACACCTCAATGGGGTTCTAAAGCGGCATCCAAAGGAACCACTAAACGACAAACTTAGCATCACATACAACAGCACCAAAACATGTACTGGGGCAGCATCAAGATGTGCCCGAAGTCAATGACATTCATTTAATTCTGGTTTTAAAGAGGGTGCTCCAAGGTTTGATCATCCTAGATCGTTCAATCTATCCCACATAGCAACAAGCAAAGCCAGTGGTAGCAACCCCTAAGGAGCGAGTTGCTCGTGCGCATAGCAGGGCAAGTGATGAGCAAGCCAGTGGCAGCAAGCCCCCTACAAATGATGACCCGTGTACATACAGAGGGGTGTGATGCAACAGCTCAACTCAGCATTCAGGACCACAGTGAGAACTCATGGCTCACACCTTGAGAGCTTTAAAGAGCTACTCATGAAAGAGTTATCAGTTCTATCAACCCGCCCGCTGTCAATGAGGGATATCAACAGCTTTCTGTTGGCCTAGGTGCTCTACTTCTTAAGCTTAGATATATAAGCTCTAGGAGGCTATTTACCAGTTACTGAGTTGGCCGAAGCCATTCGATCGCGGACATCAAACTCACATGCCACACCATCATGGTGAAAAACTTCCTGCTTGATCTGGCAGTTTTTAAGTAACCATCCTCTCAAGCTAGAACTCAAACTTAAAAAGGGAGGATCCCTCTTGGTGAATAGGCGAATCTAGCTCAATTATCCAATATAGGAACAATCATTTACTAAACAAAAACTACTTATGCAGTATCATAGTACGGATAGAATACTTTGTTAAACTAAGGCTGGGCTGCCTCGGCATTTTCAGGCATTAGGCGTGAACAGAGGCACTGTTCCCTGGCGATGGCACTGGCATTGGTTGAGTATTTTCTTAACAGCGATGAAACCATGAACTGTCCCATAATAAAACCAGTTGTTGCTGATACCTCCTTCTTGGTTCCTTCTTCCATAACCCGAGCTCAGAGAAGGAAGAGATAAGAGGGCCCTATAGAGATGTGGTAAGAAATCCATAATAGAGTCCGACCACAACAACCAAATTTATTATCTTCATGCATAAGGATAACAGATTACCTAGTAGAAAAGATTTCAAAATACGACATCCTTGGGGTTAGGGTAAGCAAAGGAGTGACAGCTACGTGAGTGAATGTGTGTAAACCTAGTCAAACATGACTGTTCTAGGTGGGGCGGGCCACCCACCTTCAGATGGTGTTGGTCCTACTGACCATGAACAGATTCGCCTCCGGTCTCTGGGTGCGTTGGAACCACATGAGTTCACCGGAGAGGAGCACGGTCTGCCAAACTCAGCATAGGTTAGGAACTATTGATGGAACACAGTAAGCCCATCTGTCACCATATATGGAAGTGCTGTGGGCACATAGAGATGTGGGTAGAGGGACTATATATCAAAACATTTTTTAGTGTACAGCCGGTGTCGTGCGGGACTAACCTATGCCCATGCTTGATCTCGATGCAGCCACGCATATCCAAGCAGCATCTATTCACTCACAGAATTTGAGCTCCCTTTACCTACTTGGAAAATATTTCATTCAATGAAGACATAAATCAATATGTTGTCAAATTCTTTTTAGTCCCGGCCCGGACTAGCATCTTGTTTCGCCCCCTACCCCTATCCTTCCTTCCCAGTGTGGACCACTCCTTGCCCCTCCCTCTGCTAGGACCAGCACAGGCAGGATCAACAAGGTCGAGTGGGGAAAAGAAGGGATAAACGATTGATTGATCCATCCATAAGGGGTGGAGATACCACAACTTCAAGGGCTGGTGGGACACATAGGATGCGAATAGGACTCATTCTTTACCCTAGAAAGGAAGTAAGTCAAATAGGATGAAGATAACGAGCATTGTTCTTGCACCAAAAGCTCCTTTCAATAATGGCTGAACCAAACGGACCAAATTTCCTGGGACTTGCAAAGGCTTTCCTTGCTCAATTTAAGACGCACCTTACTGGTAGAAGGCTCTTGCAATAACAGGGCTCCTAACGCAAAGAATACAATTGAGGAAAAAATATACATTCCCATGATTTGTATCCAAAGGGAAATACTAATAAATAAATAAAAAGAATAAAAAATTGTTTAGATTATAGAATTGCGAAGCATATATGTTTTTAGTTTTAGCTGGATTCGTCCTTCCAATTGGATGCATGCCTAAGGGATCCATGGATGAAGATAAAAAAAATCTATTTCTAATCATGACTAAATCTTCAATTTTTGTAAAAGAAAAATTGAAGCCAACATTAGGCGGGTGGGCATAAAAGGATTGAATGTGTGGATGGGGATCCCACTTTTCACTATGTAGCAGTGTTCTAAAAGGCGGACCGCCCTAGGCGAGGCACCCAAGCCCTCTGGCGTGCCTAGGCAGCCTCACCCCTAGGCGCTCTAGAGGGTTTGGGTGCCTCACCAAGGCTTAGGCGGTCTGCCCCTGAGCGGCCACTTAGGCCTTAGGGAACCCGCCTAGCCCTAAACGGCTGCCCAGAGCCTACGCCCAGCCCAGGGGCGGAAATGCCTCTCATTGAAGCATATTTTTTTGTCTTTTTCGAATCAAAAAGGGGGATAAGGGTAGGTTTTAGGTTCATTTGAAACCTACACCCCCTTAGAGCCTATTTTAGAGAGAGAAAACCCCCAAAAAACTAGTTTTTTTTTTATTTCCATAGGATCGAAGGGTTCTCAAAGTTACAAAAAATCGATCTAAACATCAGCCATTGAGACTAGATGTATATTTAGAAGTTTTATAAGTCTATTAGAGGGTTTTTTAGAAGATTTAGACCTTAAAAAACATCTTAGAGATGGAAGTTTGGAGATCGAGGAATCAAAGTTAGTAAAAAAATTTACTTTTTAGATTGTTTGTATTATTTTGAGATGCCTTTTTCGGGATCTAATTGAAGCGGTGATCCGGGTTAGAAATATGGTTATAACCCAAATCCTTTGGATAAAAATTACATAAGACGCAATAATTGCGAAAACGATACAAATAGGGACATAAATCAGTTTAAGAAACATCTTTCCAGTATCAAGGGGGAATGTTACCCAAAATTTCCTGATGCTATTAGAGAGGAGATAAAAAAATTTATAAGTACTGTAAAAACGGAAAAAGATGAGAGAGGCATCCATAACAGAGATGAGGTCTGGGGTTCGGGTCAATTTTGATGATGATAGTGATCAGGATAGGGAAGGGTGTCAAGAGGTAAAACAATACCAGATTAGGGGAAAGGGAAAGGGAGTTGTACTTAGTTTTGGGGTTGGGGGGCATAAGAGGTTTCAGGTTAGAAGGCCTATAGATTGTTTTTCCTCGGTCAAACCCTGAGGTTGCAGGAGAGAAAACAAATAAGAAAACAACTATTGAAAATAGAATCAAGAAGGACGAGAGAGATAGAGTTGCACAGTATATTGTTAGAGGCAAGCATTCCTTTCAATACCTGTCCCCTAAGCAGCTTTTACACCTTAGTAGAGGCGATTGGCCAATTTGGGCCTAGGATGAAACCCGCAACCCTTTCAAAGCCTCTTTTGAAAAAAGAGGTGATTATCACGAGGGAGATTGTTGATGTTTGGATGGAGGCATGGGCTCAGAGTGGGGTTTTTGTTATGACAGATACTTGGATTGATAGGAAGAGACGAAGCAGATGAATTAGCTGGTGAATTGTCCTTTAGGGATTGTTTTTTTGAGGTCTATTGACGCCTCTGATTATAGCCATGATGCTTACATATTCCAAGTGATGGAGAAGGGAGTCAAGGAGGTTGGGAAGCAACATGTTATACAAGTTGTCATAGATAATGTTGCTCCTAATTTTGTCGTTGCTAATTTGTTGTGCATAGCTCACTCTAGAATCTTTTAAACACCATGCGCAGCACACTGTATAGACCTCATGCTTGAGGCTCTTAGCGGTTTGAGCGATATTTCAAGTGCAGTGAAGAAGGCAAAGTCAGTTACGACTTTCATGTATAGCCATACCCGCACCCTCAGCACGACGTGTAGATTTACAAAGAAGAAAGAGATTGTGAGGCCTGGGGTCACGAGATTTGCCACTTAGTACTTATGCCTAGATAACATACATTCGAGGAGAGTCCAGTTGACGCAGATGTTTACCTCAAATGAGTGGAGAGCATGTAAGTGGTCCAAAGATCAGGTTAGGAAGAAGGTGAGAGATATTATCCTTTCTAAGGCTTTTTGGAGAAGGTTAAAGGGTGCTCTTAAGGTATTTTTTCCTCTTGTCAAAGTCCTTCACATGGTTGATAGTGACAAGCCCCCTATGGGCTACATATATGAGGCTATGGAGAAATGCAAGAGAGAGATAGCCCAAAATTTACATGATGATGTGAGCCGCTATGAGCCTGTTTAGAATATTATTGATGAGAAGTGGGATAGGCAGCTACATTGGCCATTGCATGCAGCTGGAATTTTTTAAACCCAGCTTTATTTTATATTGATAGGGATATACACACAAATGACAAAATTATGACTGGATTTAATAGTGTGTAGATGTAATAGTCCCTAATCTGGATATCCAAGATATTATATGTGCTAATGAGTTGATAAGTTACAAGTGCGGATTAAAATCTTTTAGGAGTCCAATGGCGATGAGGCAAAGGACCAAAATTGATCCAAGTAATAATATTCTTAAGTTCATCAAGTTCAGGTTTCATTTCATGTTTGTAGTTTGTTTTCCATAATCTATAGTTCTATTATTCTATATTTTAATATTTCATATATAATTAACAATTGTAATTCAAAATCAATTTGCAGCCAATTGGTGAAGCCAACATGGGTGTAGTATTCCAAATTTAAAAAAGTTGGCCATTTGGATCTTGAGCCTAACCACTACTTCGTCCGGCTGTGAGTGGAATTGGAGTACTTTAAAGATAGTAATTTAGTTTACTTTATTTGTTTACAAATTATAGTTTACTAATTTGTATTAGTAATTTAGTAGTTTAGTAGTTATTAGTTACTTACTTATATCAGTTGTAAATTTGTATTTTTGTATTATTATTATTATTATATATTTAATTATTTATATTAATTAGTTCCATTTGATTTTGTTAGATTCATACGACGAAAAGGAACAGGCTTGAATCAAAGAGACTCAATGACCTAGTCTATGTCAAGCATAATAGATACTTAAAGGATAGGTTTGCTAAGAGAGATAAGAGAGACCACCTCAGATCTAAAAATATGGATAATGCTATGGAGTGGTTGGTTGATGATGATGATGAGGTCGAGGGGCATGAAAGATTGACATGGGATATGGTCATAGAGGCCTTAGGGACATCAGCCAACCCTTCTAGGGCCGCTAGATCTTCCCAGAGGACGAGGGTGGAGAAAGAGGAGGAAGCAGAGGCAGATTTAAAAGAGACAGAGGAGGATGACCATTATGTCGAGGAGGGAGGTGATTCCGATGATGATGGCTTCGACTCCAATACATATGATGCAAATGCAACTAACCCTGCTTTTTTTTATGATGAGTGACGACTGATGATTGAAGAGTTTTTTGAGTCTTCAAGTCTATATTTCTTTCATTTTTGTTTTCCTCCTCTTGGTTGTGTATTGTAGTTCACTGGTTTGGTAACTTTGGTTTGTAAATTTTAAGTTTTAACTACGTGTAGAGTGTGGACTACGGATAATTGGATATGGACTTATGGAGTATGGAGGAGTGCACGTGCTATGTGGACTTGTAGGCTATAGATATTTAAGTCCCTAACTTTTATGTGTTTTACTGTTATTACTTATTTTCTATCATTTTCTTGACAATGAATTGATGTGTTATCTTGGATTATGGATAAAATATGCCTCGATATGTATTTTGAAATTATTTACACAAAATCTGACCCTTAAAACAATTTTTCTTTCTACTGGGTCGCTCAGGTTTTGGGCATTCGCCTAGGCGCTAAGCAGCCTGAAACCCCCTGGCTCACCGCCCTGCGTTTTTTGAAACACTGCTATGTAGATTCAACTACCTTTTGATGTGGGCCCTCTCATTCCTTCCAAATCTAAGGATCATAGGGTTGAGGATCTCTTCATACGAATATTTTTATTTCTCTTAAATGTAGCTATTCTTGGACTTTGGCAAGGTTCACCAAGTGGATTTTGAGGCACTTTGATCTTCACCAAATCCATTGATCCTTGGCTCACCGCCTTCCCTCGTGTCACAAGTTCAAATCTAGCTCCTGACATGTTGTTAATGTATTGAAGAGATAATGTACAGAAACAAATTAATCGATATGGAGGGATAGAAGTTATGCATCTAAAATCTTCTTTCCTTGTTGTTTAGTCAGTCTCAAGCCCGTTAGCCATTTTCAATCTGTCTTTTTATCTTGTGAGACGTCTAAATTGTATGTGAACAGGTCTAAAGTGTTATGAGTCATTCCCGAAGGAGGGAATGAATGACTAACTGAAGGAATGATATCTTGACTTATTGACTTGAATGATAGCTTGACTTACTGACCGAAGGGAAGGAAAGACCTCTTCTTCTTACCGGCTTTCCTCTTCATTCAATCTTACATGCTTCTTCTTCCTTCTTTATTCAATCCTCTGCGTACAAGCCATGGTAAACTGGGAAACGCCACACAAGGTGCAGGAACTACGATCGTTCGTTGGATTAGTCTCCTACTATCTATAATGTAGGTTATAAGTATAGGTTGTTCCTCGAGGGCTTCATTTGACATGGCTTCTGAGCCTAGATACGGGGTTTAATTTTAGATTTTGTCTTCTGTAAATCTATGGGTCCGAAATTGGGAAAATTTTCAAGATCCAAAGCTTATGAGGCAGATATTGAAAATCCCTTAAACAGTTGTCGCACGAGATATTCATGGTTGTGACTATAAGTAGGGAAAGCTACACACAATTCAACGGAAGAGTGTTTTGCTGAGTAATTGTGCTCTAAAGTAGCAAAGCACATCTTTCTATAGAATTTCGAAATTATTTTGCTCAAAATGGAATTTTACATCAAACTTCTTGTGTGCATAGTTCTTAACAAAATAGGGTTGTAGAAAGAAAAGTTTAATATTTACTTGAAGTAACCTGCACTCTATTAATTAATATGCATGTTCCAGAAGTTGCCTTGCTAACCTCATGTTATTTAATTAATCATATGCTCCCTTATGTTTTGAATAGAAAAACACCAATATATTCTCTTTCCTGATACTCCACTGTTTGTTATTCCTCTTCAAGTGTTTGGGTGTGTTTGCATTGTTCATGTATTAGGTACTAGTAATGATAAGTTAGATCCTTGAGATGTCAAGTGTGGGTTTTTGGGGGTGTTCATGCTTCCAGAAAGGTTATCGTTGCTATCCTCCTAGTATACGAAAAAAAATTATTTGTGATAATGTTACCTTTTTTAAGAATCTACTCCATATTTTTCAAAAGAGGGTCATATGCTTGATTGCAAATTTATTTTATCCTGCCCTAGCAGAAGTCACAGAGTCCTCATCTTCCATAATTCCACTTCCTATTGATCTTGATACTTTTTTTTTCAACACAATCACCTAGACCTCCCAACCCTATTACTTCTACGTATTATAATGTCCCTAAGGAGCAGCCCGTAAAAGTTTCCATGAGGACTGTGTAGGATGGACACCCTCCACCAACTCAGTCACACAGTCATCATCTTCGCCTACAAATCCACTTCCCGCTTCTAACTCATATTTTGTTTTTGGAGATGATAATATAAGTATCATTATCCATAAAGGTATAAGGTCTTCTACTCAGCACTCCATTACTCATTTTCTTACCTATAAAAATTTGTCTCCAGCCTATCAAAGTTCAAAGTTTTGCTTTAGGTCTTTCATCTATTTCTATCCCTAAGTATTTTCAAAAAGCAATTTCTCATACTGGATGAAAGAAAACAACAGAAGAGAAAATATATGCACTCACTAGGACGTAACTAAGTTACAAGTTGAAAAAAGGACTGTTAGCTGTCGTTGGGTTTATGTATAAAAAAACAGCCTAATGGCACCGCCGAGAGATTTAATACCAGATTGGTTGCCAAAGGATACACCCAAACCTTTGGCATTGATAACTCTGAAACTTTTGCTCTTGTTACTAAACTTAATTCAATTGGAGAGGTCATATTTGTAGCTGCAAACAAGGGCTGGTCAATAAGGAGGTTTAAAGTCAAGAATGCCTTCCTCTGCGATGATTTACAAGAAAAGATGTATATGGAGCAACCACTTTGATTTATTGCTTAAAGGGAGTTAGACAGGTCATGTAAGTTGGAAAAAGCCATTTACAGTCTGAAGCAATCCCCATATGCCTAGTTTGAGAAATTTAGTGAAATTGATGTGGCATATGGACTTCGACACATCTATGCAGATCATTTAATGTTTATTTGGAAATAGGACTCCGGGAAATGTCTTAGTTGTTTATGTTGATGATATTGTCATTATATTCAATGATCAAGAAGGAATCAGCCATTTTGGAGAGACATCTAAAACAATAAGTTCAGACAGAGGACTTGGACCAGCTAAGATATTTTATAGGAACTGAGGTAGCCAAATCAAAGCACGGCATTAGCTTGTCTCAAAGAAAGTACGAGAGTGATTTATTGACAAAAAATAGCAGGTTCGGTGCTAAACCAAAGTTACTCCTATGGATTCAAAAAAAAAAATTATAGGCTGATAATGGGGAGTTGTTTAAGGATCCAGGAAGGTATAGAAGACTGGTAGGAAGGCTGATTTATCTGACCACCACTAGGCTTGATATTGCTTTTGCAAGAATGTCATGAGCCAGTTTATGCACTCTCTCAGGATTCCTCCCTGTGATGTTGTTCATAAAATTTTGAGGTATTTGAAGGAAGCTTTAGGTCGAGGTCAGATTTACAAGACAAACAGTCATTTTCCCATTAAGAGTTACTCAAATGCTTATTGGGCAGGTTCTCCATCTGGCAGGCAGTCTATCACAAGCTATTATACATTTATTGTGGAAATCTAGTTATATAGAGAAGTACAAAACAAAATGTTGGGGCCAGATCTAGTGTAGATGTTGAGTATAAAACAATGCAACATACTACATTTGAATTGATGCGGATGATTACACTAATGTAGGACACAGGGTTTACTATTGCTGAGCTTATGAAGATGTATACCGATAATAAAGCCACAATCTATAGAGCTAGCAATCTAGTGTTTCATGATAGAACCAAGCATATTGAAGTAGATTGTCACATTATTTGGAAGAAGGTTACTACTAAGCAAGTGTTTAATCTGTAAGTGAAATCTAAGGATCAATTGGCAGACATCTTAACAAAAGCCCTTGGTTGTAATATGTTCCAAACGAGTTTTTCCAAGCTGGGCATGGGTGACATTTATGCTCCAGCTTGAGGGAGAGTGTTAGAAGTCGCTTTTTTATTATTATTTCTCTCTCATTCAAGTTATTAGGACCTATATGTCCTATTTTCAGTTTGTATGGGCACTATTTCCCGTTTTTATAGTTCATTAATATAAAAAAGATATGAGAGGTGTGTGGGGTCAATTGGACTCTCAAACTACTCTCTCTCTCTCATTCTTCTCTGTCCATCTTTCCCTCCCTCTCTCTATCTCTCTCTCCCTCATTGGCATGTTTGAATTAGTGTCCAGCAATATAGTGTTTCTGATTTTGATTTTTCTTTTGTTATTTTTAATGTGTTGACCTGTTTATGATTTGGGGTTTAAAATAGTAACCATAAAATTTGTCTCTTGCATATATTGCTTTCAACATATCCACTAAGTTTCCTTGCTTAAATGTTATAGGGCTTACGAAATTAAAATTGGAGCATTGTTTCTAGTCTGCATTTACATCACACCCGTACCAAAGAGCAAACCCATTGATTGCTTTTGGGTTTCAACCAACCAAAAATAAATTAGAACATATAAATGAAAGGAAATCATCGCTAATATCCCTCTAATTTTTTGAAATTATAAAAACAAATAATTTTTTGTAATTTACGCACATATCTACTATTCCTTGTGTGTTCTATACTTAAAATGCCCCAGTTATGGATCAGTTAGCAGACAAGCACTATAGATCTAAGGACCGTGCTATAGATCTAACAGATCCATAGCGATTGACACCACTATAGACCAAAAACGTCTGTCGTGATTCAAGCACCATTTCAGTGCCTCCTTGATTCCAAGAAGCTTCAAACTGGTGCTTGTATCATAGCTCCACCGCTACAAGTCCGTAGCAGCATCAACCACTATGGACTTGTTAAATCTGTAGCACTAGAAAGTGCTACAGATCTAACAAATCCCTAGTAGGGGCATTTTAGGTATAAAATAAAAGAATTGAAAAATGGTTATGTGCGTAAATTACCAAAAACAATAGATATCTTTTCTAATGTTGATCAAGGGCCATCAAAGAAAATCCTAACACAATAATGAAAATGTAACTTCACACCTTGAAGATCTTCTTTGGAGGAGTACTAGGAAATGCTAAGCACAAAGCTTATCTATTTGCAGTATATACCAACCATACAACCAGTATCATTTTTGCTCTTCAAACTCCTTTGGCAATAAAAATTCCGTAATATATTAGGTTGGAAATAGTTAGATGACAACCTATACATGGGCATTACAATCATTCTTTATACATTTGTTACTCTATCTTATCAATTGTTTTCTGAAAGTTCTATCATTTACTTTATCAACCTTAGCACAACTACCTTGGAAAATACTTGATCAATTGTACATATGGTTATAATTTGTCATCTACAAGTTGGAGGACATCTACATCAAATAGAATATGTCAAAAAAGTGCACAACCATGGTGGTTTTACATTTGCCCAACTTATATAGATAAACCTTTGAAACCCCAACCCCTCTACATTCGAGAAAAGAAAACATGAAGAGAAGGAGCAAGGGGCCAGACCAGTAATTTACTTTCTGCTTGCCCACACACTAGAAACCTATACACAGTTTCTGCTATGACTGAAATATTACACGAACTTTACATCCTAAAGCTGTGAAGGAAATATTGCTATTTCCAAATAACCATGTTGCTATGCTGTTCTCATTAGAAATATAGTTCAATTAATTTAATGTAAACCATATTTGACACTAATTCTTAACTTTCCATTTTTGGTGTTTGTGTGTTGTGTTTGTAGTGTGGGGAGCAGGCTGGGGCAGATGGGTTTGGGGATTCAAAATTGAGTATAAAATTTATATTGCAAGGAGAGGATCTGCTCTCTAGGCCAAACTATCATATTGACCAGTAATCCCACGCAAGATCACCCAGAGATGCTCCTCTAGAGCAACATCCACCTCTTGGTTGAAGCGTGTAGCTCTTAGAAATTCATAAGATTTCAGAAAGTTTCAGGGACTAATCTATCTGACATTGATTGGGAATCACTTGAGTTGGTGTTACCAGGCCATGTATGGCCAAGCAAAGGTAGCCAACTTTGATGTTGTGAGTGAGGTTTATGGTATATTTATCTCTCCATGGACAGGTATTTGTCTTTCACCATTTTGTCCCATTTAAATGAGATGTTTTTGCACGAACTGAAGGGCAATCTATCATATGCTTGTGTGTGTTTTTCATGGAATACAAATGCCCAAAGAGATTGGTTGTAAAGCGTTACAAAATGCAGGAGAATCTAATAAGAGAAACTATAAAGCAAACTAAGAAGCATTCCAACAGAAATTGAAGCAAATAATGATAAAAAGTTACATGATGAACCACACCTGAGAGAACTCCTTATACTCCGATGTGGAGCTGAACCTTCTTCCTTTGCAAAGTACCACTGGGCCGCAGTCCCAGAGATCACATAAACTTGGGCCTCAACCATGACCACGGTAGACCAAATTGCTGTAACTATAGCAAGCGCAAAGTACCAAGGGACCCAACTATCCTGCTTCCAAGCACAAGAATACCCATCCGTTTCCTCCTTCATGACAATTTTCCCATTTAAACGAGCATAAACCAAGAAGAAAATGACGGGCACATAATACACAAAGAGAAAGAGGGTCAAGCTAGGAAGAACAACAAACAAACCCATGTTCTGACCTAGAGCATCTGAAGCGGTTCCTATGATCCTTATAGTTAGCTCAATGCGATGCCAATTTGCATAGATTATCCAAGCAATGACACCAATTATGAGGAAGATGAATACAAGGACGAGGATTCGGTAAAAGAGGGGAAATGATTCTCGACAGCTATCACCGAGCGTGCAGGCAACAAACCAGAAGACATTGAAGAAGATGGGGATTAGGATGAAGAAAGGGAGAGATGCATAGACAATTTGCCAGGTGTAATTCTTGAGGACCCATAGAAGACCCAATACGAGAGGTATGCTTAGAAAGAATGTGATTACTAAGGTCCAAATCAAATCCTTGAGGAGAGGGCTTCCGAGAATGCGAGAGTTTAGAGAGAGCCAGCCATTATCGAGAAAACCCAACGGAGGTTTGATGGTGCGTAAGAGAGAGAAGCCATAATTGAGACCACCCAACTGAGATTTAACGGTGAAGGAGTGAGATAAGCCATTTTTGAGGTCACCTGCGTGAGATTCAATGGCTGGCGGCAGAAAGAGGCGGAGACCGGTCGAGGATTCGACGCAGGAGGAGGTGTTGGAGTCATAGGAAAAGGATGAGAGAGAAGAGAAGTTTGGGTTGTGATGAGCAATGCAGAAGATGCCAAAAGCGAAGGTGGAGAGGAGGAGGAGGAGGAAGAGGATGAGGAAGGGGAGATCTTTGAATTGCCTTGGCCCATGGTTGTAGGCGATGGTAAAGAAAGTGTTTGATGATGAATCGATTGTGCCATTATCTTCTAGTAATGGCGGTGGGGGTGGTGGGGCTGGTGAGAGAAGGGGATGCGATGGAGACGAGGAATCGTAGACCTTGTCCTCTGTGCTGCCCATTGCTGGCCTGAAGAGAGAAAGAGAGAGAGATGGCGAAAAGGACTTTCTCACTCGTGACTCTGATGAGAGAAAGAGAGAGGGCGAAAAGGAGTTCGTTCCTCACTAATTCTCTGAAGTTCGGAGGTGGAAACGGAGCTCCGCCATCACCAGGCTGGGTGATCTTAGTGCCGTCGTCTTCGTCGAATCATAGTCCGCCATTCTATTCTGTTAAGTGCTACGTTTAGTTTTCCAAATCTTTTGTGACTTTTGGGCCTATTCCATGTTGTTTTTAGTCTTTCAATTCACTTAAACGGACTCCGCCTCTTAACATGCGTTTTATCGAGTTTATATCACACCCTACCTAAGCCTACTATTTTTTATCTTATTAACCAAGCATGTGTTTTATCGAGTTTATATCACACCCCACCTATGTCTACTATTTTTTATCTTATTAACTCTTGGTGCTACATCTACATTTTTTTTTAATGGGGAATGATTTCATACAACCGTTTTATAGTAAGATAATACAATCATTTTCAAAAACCATATGAGAGAAATTTGTTTGACACAAATTTTTAAGAGAAAGCTTTCTATGTTCCCCTTACAACATAGAAGTTCTATGTTCCCTTTATCCAACCATCTATTTTTTAATGGAGGGATAAGATTGCACCAATCACAATGTCACAAATCTACATTGTTTTATTTTAAATTTTTTTTCTATAAATTGTTTTGACACCAAATTTTGGCCGTCCATTCCTATATTAAACTCGCACTAACGAAAAAATATAAAATAAAATATATTTTCAATAAAATAAAATAACCAAAATACCCTTGAAAGCTTCAAGGGGTATTTTGGTCATTATTTTTTATCGAAAAATTATTGTTAATATTTTTTATAGGTGCGCTCCAATGAGAAGATGGCACGTACCAAATTTCATATTCAAAAAAATTGTATTAAAAAAACTAAAAATAAAAATACTTTGAGACATCGGATCTAAGATCAAACGGTGAGTGGCTCTCTTGATAAAAAATGGATGGCTAGATGGTAGGGGGAACATAGAACTTCTATGTTGTAGGGAAACATAGAAAGCTTCCCCAATTTTTAAATGTACACTCTTTTCATTCTAAAGAACAATCTCAAAAAAGACAATTTTGAAAAAATTGCTAGAAAGTTTTCATTAGAGCCCTATTAATATAGGCCGTCATTTTTATTGAGAAGGTTAGATATAGGCCTCAAAAGGTTAGATATAGGTCTCAAAATGATTTTTTTATTTCTAAAATTGTTATATAGTGTTATCATCATTAGATTAATAATGCTAAAAAAGAAAAAAGTGATTTGGAATTTGTTAAGGCCTAGATCTTGAAATTCACCAAATAGATGGTCAAGATTCATTGTTGGATGGGTACTAATTTTGACCATATCTATAGTGCAAATTGAAAATTTTTTTCATAAGATTTGATTATGAGGATGAAGAGAATGTGTGTGCAAATTTTGGGGTCACACAAATGCCAAAAATATGGTTTTCTAGAGGTGTGATTGTATTATACTACTATACAACTGTTGTATTAGATCATTTCCCTTTTTTAATATATCTATTTTGAATTTTATCTCATCTTGTTTTGTCACTCATCCATCTCAATATCATCATCTCCGAAACACTCATTCTATGGGATATATCATTTTTTAACCGCCCAAGATTTTAACCCAATAGAGTAAAGCTAGTATTACCGTTGTCCTAAAGAACTTGATATTTAGCTTCATTGGAATGTAGTGATAACATAAAATTATGGTTGCACATCTCCACTTTGCTCACCAAACTCTAATTTTATAGGCGACATCTTCTTTAATCTCTTTATTTTCCTATACTAGCGATCCAAGATATCAAAATCCTACTTTTTTTGGTATTTCATGACCATCAATCTTAATTTTTTCATCTCTACTCCTATTATTACTAAACTTGTATTACATATACTTGGTCTTAATGGTAAATGGTTATCTCGGATTTATAAAAGAGCAAATATATTATGCGGAGATGGGAGCATACTGTGTATCTACTCCCCCTAGTCAAAAGACCTATAAGGACTTTTTGAAATTTTAAGAGCGACATAGATGATTATTTTCAAAAGAAAAAGTTGAATTTGTAGTGTTTTTTGAAACTCGCTCTTCAAAACTTGGACAGTCTCGAAGTTGTTTTTATTAAATTAGTCTATGGATTGATGACTTTAATCACCAAAATTTGAGATCCTAAAATTTATCTTATATTTGTTTTTACTTGAGGGAGTAATAGAAGATATACACTTATAATCTTTTGGCTTTAAAGAGAGAAATTCAAGTAAATAACAACCTACATATTAACTTTTAGGAAAGTATAAAATGAAACTATTTACCTTTAATATAAGGTGGTCAAATTAATTTCGACCATTATATGTAAATTTGGGTGGTTGTAATTATTCCATTGACCACGCTTAAACTTCAAAAAAAAAAAAAAAAAATTTCGAACTTTGTGATATATCTAAACTATCTACTTCATATCAAAGATAAATAGTCCCATTGTACACTATCTCTTAAATGTTTTCACAAATAAAAAAGTCCCAAGATTTCTTAACTTATGTAGAGACCCCTTATTTTGACCCTTGGCCATGAAATACACAAATAAAAAAGTCCCAAGATTTCTTAACTTATGTAGAGACCCCTTATTTTGACCCTTGGCCTTGAAATACAACTTTTGTGGTTGTAACCCATTTCCCGTACAGGTACGGCAGAGAGAAAACTGTGCTTTCTCATTCAGCACTTACAAGTACCAACATGAACGAAAAGACAAAAGCGAGAAAAGGAAAGACGGGGGTCTAAATCATTGGGATGCCTTTGAATTTAAAAACCTTGAAAACAATGTCACGAAATGCCCAAAACAACATTGTACAAGAGATCGTTCATCTTGGAATGTGAATTAGAAACCAAAGAGAATGTATAGTTATTGGGAAGCCTCGCTTGCAGACTTGGGAATTCCAAATATCGGGATCCCACTCAAGATTGTGTGCATGATTGACTAAATGCAAAGTAGATAAATATAACTATAAATCAAAGGCAAGAAATAAAGCAAACATAAAAATCACACCACAACAGCACACAATTACATGCTTCACCCCTCAGCTTAGGCAAATAGAAATATATTATTACAGTTTTGGTTTACAAGAGATAATACATATCTTTAAACATCGGTAAAAGGCATTCACCGATCTTCCTTTATAAACTCGCTCTCCTGACCGAGCCACACTGTCGATCAATCCCAAATGCTGGGATCCCACCCAAGATTGTATACATGATTGACTAAATGCAAAGTAGATGAACATAACTATAAATCGAGTGCAAGAAATAAAGCAAATATAAAAATCATACAACAACAACACACAATTTCCGTTGTTCACCCCTCAGCTTAGGCAAATAGAAATCTACTATTACAGTTTTGGTTTACAAGAGATAATACTTATCTCTAAACATCGGTAAAACTCGCTCTTCTGACCGAGCAACACCGCCTATCAATCCCAAATACCAAGATCCCACCCAAGATCGTGTATATGATTGACTAAATGCAAAGTAGATGAACACAACTATAAATTGAGTGCAAAAAATAAAACAAACATAAAAATCACACCACAACAACACACAATTTATGTGGTTTACCCCTCAGCTTAGGCAAATAGAAATCTACTATTACAGTTTTGGTTTACAAGATATAATACCTATCCTAAACATAGGTAAAAGACATTCACCGATCTTCCTTTCTAAATTCACTCTCTTGACCGAGCAACACCGTCGATCAATGCCTTCTTTCCCACCATAATACCGACCGGAAAGATAACCTCGAGAGCAACCGAGAGATTTTCTCTTTAGAAGTGAAAGTCATACCAACACAAAAACTCATGAGAATACTGCCTCTCTCTCGGAGGTCATGTCTCTCTCTCTTGGATACCCATTTTTATATTAGATATCCATTCCCATAACCTCCAAATGAGTGACTCTCAAAAAGATGGATATTATGTCTTCTTTGAACTCTTATATAGATATCATTTTCTTGCTTTCTAATAAAGTCTAATTGTTTTTTACAATAATACATTAATCTTTTAGAAAAAAATATGGATATTATGTTTTGGCTATCATGAAATCCAATGATCATTCAGCTTGAACCCCTAGAATTATAAAACAAATGGACTAGGGTTGAGAATTTCAAAATCCGGATTTATTTATTTATTTTTGTAGAGAGACACCCGAGAAGAGAGAGAGTGGAGGGTTGAAGAACAACCCCTCCGGCCCCCACCCACCCACCCACAACCCAAAAGCAAAAACACCCCCTCACCTCCTCTCTTGGTATTATAGCCTTTAAGTTACGTTTCTGACCCTCTATCCTCTATCTTTTAGTGTATAGTTTTTACTCCTAGTTCCCTTAAAATCCAAAAGTGTCAGCCCATAAACCACATATTTTCGCAACAAAGTGTGGGAGGGAGAATTCAGCCGATTTCTTTAACTATACCTCATTATTTCAACAATTTTATACCTATAGAGAAAAAATTATTTTTTTGAAGGAAAAAAAATAGTTGCATGGAAAATAAATTTGGGGAAATATTCCTCCACCAAGAAGCTCAAGGTGGAATAGTATTAATTATTTAAATATGTGCCAAACAAAGTTGGTATCCCTGTGTTTGCCCCATGACAAATCCCTTGAACAAATTTTCCTTTTTTTGAGGAAAATATTAACTCCTTGCACAAATATCTTCTGATCAATAAATTAGAGGATCATCAATATAGAAAGAAGATCCATTTCCTATTGATGAGATTGTGCAATGGGGACATATCTTGGATGATTTAAATAAGGATGATAAATATTACAAGTTGATTCATTATATTAATTAGTATATACCAACATTTCAGGCTAATTTATCCAATTCCTGCAATGGTTCACAAAGCTAAAAATGAAAAAGATGAATGGGAGCATTTAGAGCTTGAGGTACCAAGAAAAGAAAAAGTCCTAACTGAAGCTTGGACCGATGCAGAAGATGAAATAGATTGGTTCAACCTCCCAGGTTTGATAATTATGATAGAGAAGATGGAAATGAGCGCCAATATCTCAGCAAGACTCAATTTCCAAGATGAAATTGATGAGACCTGGGCATTCTTCTGCCTAATCTTCAGATATATCAAAAACCCTCCCAAATAATCCAAATTCTTCCTATAGGTCAGTATCCCTACATTCTTTTGTGTTAGAACGAGGAGTCATATATCACTTAGGTAATGTAAGTCCCAAAAGTTAAAAAACGAGATTTGTATTAGCTCCCTCTTTTTTAGTCCAGATTTTGAAAAACAATCAGACAAGCTGAAGTCAATTTACATGTAAAAGGAAAAGTAGTATGTCCAGTTTTCTTACCATTTTTTTAATGTTAGAATTTGAAAAATGGAAGTCTAAGAAATATCAACAGGTTCATACTGGAAAAAAAAGGTGCCGTTTGTGTAGAGAGTTGAGGTTCTAAACAATCAAAATAAAACAAACCTTCAAATAGTGTCAAGAAATGTGGTTTCAATACTAGAAATCTTTGTGATAGCTTTAAAAATACATTTTCATCTTTAATTATAAAATTTAAAACTTCAAAAATAGTGTAGATCGAGCATGTCTATGAAATTCTTGAAAAATTGACGCTCCAAAAATATATTACAAGATGCACTATTTCTAAAACTTAAAATCCATTTTTTTCTGATGTCCATGCATCTTGAGGTTGAGTTAATCAATTTGAGGATATTTAGGTATCAAAACAATCTCTTCTGGTGAAATTTTTTAGGTGCGCCCTAATTTGATTGTTTAGAGTCTCGCACTTATATCAACTTTTCTTTGGAAAAATTGATATCTTAGTACGTCTATGTTGTAATTCTTATTTAGTGCTGAATATCTAGTGTCTTAATTATATATTAGGCACTATGAGTGGGATCGAGCCTTGCTGTGTCAATTTTGAGGATTTTTTCTTAATTTTTATTTTTAAAACTCATCTTAATTTTTATTTTTAAAACTCCATTTTAGGAGAAATCCTTAGTTGGATGCTTTTTCAAAACTTTCCATCTTGTAATTTCAAAAATATTAATATCTTTGTTAAGATCGTAACATGGTACCAATTTCTATTTTAGAAATTTCTTCCCATTTGCAAAAGTTCTCTTAAAATGTTTTTTAAAAAAAAGGAGCTGAAGAGTTTGCCTGAGATTGTTTAGCCAAGAAGCAATCTAGTACCTGAAGATGAGGACATAATGTTGTTGATGAAAAAAGTATGAATCCAAGATCCAGAAGAATTGCTTGAATCAGAGAAGTATCAACCAAAAGTGAGCAGAGTCATTACTATATCCATTTTAGAAAAGTCAACCATTAAATCCCATAGGCTTACAAAAGCCTTAGGAGCTAAGAGTGTAATAGGAATTCAATTAGCCAAAATTTCCTTCCATAAATCCTTTTAATTCACATTTCTCTAGCTCTATTGAAAGCTAATACCCATGCCAAGCAAAATTAGGCAAAGGCTAACCAGCGACTTGAAGGCTTGGCAGTTTAAAAGCCAAGAAAACCAAGGAGAACCAACAACAGTTGACCCTTGCCTCACAACATTAGCAGTTGAAGGTCGAAACACCAACAAAGGCTAACTATCACCTCCAAGAGTAAGCAGTTCATGGTCAAAGGTTCCTAGGTGAACTCGCAAGAGCTAAACACAAAGCGTTAGCAATTAAAGATTTGAGTAATTAACCTGAGTGTTAGGCATTCGAGTGTATAATTCATCACTTTCTAAAACTTTGGTATATCGGGTGTCTACTTCTTTGTCGCTGACCCATTCCTCGAAGAACGGGGTGCTCTAGATAGACAGTTATAGACACTCCACTTGAATTTTGGCTAAAAGAATCCGAGAAATATGTAACTCGAACCATTGGGTACTAGTGTTATATAACCAATCTCTAAGAAGTTCAGAAACATGCAACCTTGAACCATTGGGTACTAGTATTATATAACCAATCTCTAAGAAGTTCTTAGAATCAGTTTAAATCTAGTTAGACCAACATAAATCTGTCCAAATCATCCAAATCTACTTGAATGTATTTGATCCTATCCAGGAAAGGCCAGAAACAGTAAAAGGTAGCTAATTGGAACCCCCAAAAAGTACCAAATTCATATCAGACCACTACTGCTAGACCCAGCAAGAGGCCTACCCAAGATGACAAAAATTTAGACTGTATCTGGACCAGTGATGTGATACGCATTGTTGGGCCTCGCGACACACCTCGTGTTTTTTAGTCTTTTGGGCCCCATAATTTTCAGGAAGCCTGGCCTAATCCTAAGGAGTACTTTTCTCCATGTGGATGTCATCTGGTTTTGCTTCTTAGAGTTTAGATTTCTAAAGATCTCTAGAATCCTAAAACTAGTAGAACTTTGAATTACTTGTCAAAAGTCAAACCTGTAGATAGATACTCAGCCTATTATTCCTAATTGATTTAGGAGCCCAAGGAAACCTACATAAACCCTCCTCTAAGGCCTTTTAGGGCATAACTTAGATCCTAGAGAAAACCCTCAGGCTAGGATCCGTAGCATTTAGGTCATCCCTAACCTTTGGCCCTTCAATTATTACAATCTGTATATCCTTAAGCCCCAATTCCCCACAATTCTAGCATCCATGAAATTCTAAAATAGCCATTGAGATCTAAAAACCAAAGTCTTAGAAAGAAAATGCCCTAAGCAAACCCTAAAACAAAAATACTTAGGATGAATATGTCTGAAGTAATCAAAACCCTAGGAAGATCATGCCTTAGGTAACTTCACAAATTTAGGCAAATTTCTTTAGGATTGATGATAAAGACGCTTCAAATCCTAGTGTAATCTAGGCCACAACTCCGGGTGTCGGGCCTGGGGGACAGGTTTCCAAGTAAGTAGTTATTTCTTTTCTTTAATTTTTAGTTTGTTCCGTTTCTTCTTATCTCGTTTTGGATATTCCTGGTTTCTTTATGGTTTTTATGCAATTTCAAGGTGGCTTTGCTAATGATTATGAGAAGAAGTTTTTTTTTTTTTTTGCAAACATCTCATCCCATAAACTATAATTTGATGGACCCACTCATTTCTACCGAGTTAATTGGTTTAATTCAAAGTACAAATGAGAGAGGATTTCATCTTGAGATAATCACCAATGATTATGTAAAGTTGCATTGAACCTGAACAGCAATAGGACCAGAAGTACAAGTTCACTGGCCTATTCTCCTCTAGCTATGGCTGATGTTCGACTAGCAAAAAATCGCAAATTGCATTATACTTCTCTAGTTATGGCTCATGGTCAACTAGCAAAAATTCGCAAATTGCATGCTATTTGTCCATTATTCTTATTTTATAATCAAATAACTTCACACAAGGTGGGACCCATTTGGATCTCATTTAAACCCTAGTAGTTAGGTTCATGCCATAGCCGCACATGCCTTTACTGGCTTTGTAGTGAACTTCACAGTGCTAGTAAAATGTTGTTCAAATGGTGTGATCTTCATTTATTCACTTCATTCACTAATATAAATCATTCCCAAAAATTTTACCCTCTCTAGATCACATATGGACCCTTAACACAAGCTCATCACAAGAGCCACTCGCCCATACAGTAGACTGCAGTTGGCAACACCACTCACTGCACATCCACATTTTATGAACCGCCTCTGAGTGTTTGCTTGCGCCCATTTTCATGTGTGTGTGTTTACCTATCCCAGGCTGTAGTAGATCTCGAAAGCTTTTCAACGGTCCAAAAATCACTCAATTTGGACATACAGAGCGAAGTTGGAAGCCTTAGA
The DNA here is from genome assembly GCF_054954075.1 of Amborella trichopoda. Lineage (NCBI taxonomy): Eukaryota > Viridiplantae > Streptophyta > Magnoliopsida > Amborellales > Amborellaceae > Amborella > Amborella trichopoda. Next base: position 22,580,158 of record NC_142344.1, read on the forward strand.
AGGACCAAAGGTTGAAAATACCCCTCCCCTCCCCCCCCAAGCCGTTCGCCACATTGCGTGTCGAGTCGCACGAGGCGGACCGCATTGCGCACGAGGCACCATGCAACGGGCCGCACCTCACGCACCCGATGGCCCTAGGGCGGTGGTTCAATTGCCCAATTTTGGTTAATAAATTAAGTTATTTTTATTATAACATTCGAGAAAAATCCGAGATTCCAAGACTTTTTTACTTAATCTGGAGCCTTGGATCAAATTGATCTATTTTCAACGATAACCCTAATTCAACCAATGAACACCCCTTCCAAAAATCCCAGAAAATAAATATTAAAAAAAATTGAGAATCACCAAAATAAATTATAAAATTGAAATTAGGAAAATCCCAGAAATTAGTAGATGAAATTTTTAAAAATAGGAAAAATCCTTAGATAAATCCTATGAAATTAGTAAAAATCTTCAAAAAACATAGAAAATTCCAAAATTAGTATTTGAAAATAAAAGCCTCAAAATCCATTAGAAAATTAGGAAAAACCATCTCCCAACCTTAGGAAAAATTAGGTAAACCTTACTTAAAATTTCCTAACCCTTTCCAAATCCTTAGGAACCCTAGATTAAGAAATGAAGCATTAAATCCATGCAAATTCTAGTAAGTAAATGCATCCAAAAGAGGAGATTGTGGCATAGGAAGAGAGGTACAATCCATACCCGAAACTCTACGTTTTGGGTCCCCAAGATAAGTAATTCTTCATTTCTCTTTAATTTAGTTTTTTTTTTTTTAATTTAGTTTATTTTCTCTGTAATTTCCTTATCTTAGAATTAGTAGAATTTTAGAAGTATTTAAAAAGGTCAAATATCTATAGATTCTAAAGCTAGCGCAGCTAGTAGACTCAGGAGAGAACCGGATCTATATGGATCTGGGATGCTTCTAAGTCTATAATTGGAGCAACCCCAATCTCTCTACTATTTCATAAGTTTTAACTCATTCTGCATGGTATTTGATTTGATCTCGCCTAGAGATTGGTACAAATCCGAGCATAAACACCTGAGTTGTCATAAGCACAAAGGATGATCTTCGTTGGTGATAAGTCATCAGCATTGACACCGATTTTCTTTGCAATGCGCAGGGGTATATGTTTAAGCAAGAGCCACCGTCAAACAACAGTTTATGTATTTCATGGTCCATTGCATCTCATGATCCATAGCATATGCTGTGATGTAAAAGGGCTAGATATGTGGTCGATCGTCACAAGCTGGGATATCCTTTTATGAGAAAGCAATAGGGGGTCCTCATGGTGATTGGCCCACTAGATTTGGGAGAGTTTTTTTGTACAATGTCATCAGAGACAGTGGTAGTTTGGAGAGCATTCTCAACCAACTTTTTATGTTATAGCGAGGAAGGTAAGAAGTTTAAGAATGGATAGTTGAGCCGATGTGCACCTTAAATGGGCTAATATGCTGTACTCACCTTTTGCTCATACTGAGGGAGCTTTTGGTGGGTCTGATTGCAGTGCATCGGCTTGAGCAGTAGGTCAGGCATTGGCCGGGGATTTGATTTGAGACACAGGTTGAGTGATGGTAAGGGTGGTGTTTTGCGGTATTTGTTGGGTAATACTTGTGATAGTGGTTCAATATGTTGGTTGAGGAACAGCTAGGGGCAGTTGTTTGAACTAGTGGTTGGGTATTAGTTGGGTCAGTGCTACTGGCGGGGTAGTAATACATTGGGGGATGTTCGAGTCAGCTGGCTTAGAGGCAGCTTGTGAGGAAACTTTAGGAGCACCTTGGGGCAATTTGGGATTTTCTTTTCTCCTTGAAACCAAAACACTTTTGATTGATCACTAAAGTCCAAGCGGATAGGCATGCCTAGTTTTTTCCATAGGTATGGGTTACAAGGTTGCCTTTTTAATATCTATAGGTGGAATAGTCCCACCTAGCTGGGGGATATGGACTTATTTAGTAGTATTGAGTGCTCTCTCAAAATGCACTGGGGGTGCAACCATTCGAAGATTTGGTGCTCTCTAAATATGAACAACAACATATGTTGTAGCTTCATTCATTAGGTCGTAGAGGAGCCCTTTGTTGCCCCAATTTCTCAAAGGGGGCCCTTACCTAGCCTTGGTAGAGCGAGAGGGAAGGCATATGCATCGCCGATAAGCTGCCTCGCCTTTCCTTGAATATCTTGCTGCCTTGTTGAGCGATTGGTGGGCAACTAGTTGGTGGCATTTTAGGGAAAATCCAAATAGATGGATCCTCATGGAGCAGCTCATCGTATGCAAAAAACATATCAACACTAAATTCAGAATTTAAGCTTTCAAAATATTGATTTCTAAAGCCCCAGTGGCAATGTCACTTGTAAGATAGTTTTCGACAGTTTTGATGTGTGTTTTAGCAACTCCATGTAAATCCTTATTTTTTTTGAAGTAACCTCTTCATTTTTTGAGAGCGATGCCTTTGAATTAGTATATTTTCTTCCCTTTCTTTCTTTTGGCTACGTGTTTCACAGTATCTTCTCTTAGGTCTCAGGGAGCGATGCCTTTGAATTAGTATATTTTCTTCCCTTTCTTTCTTTTGGCTACGTGTTTCACAGTATCTTCTCTTAGGTCTCAAGGTTGAGGTATTGTTAGCTTCTACAGGGAACCTTACCTTCGTATGCACCCATATATGTGATCCTCTACCATTAATAAGGTGCTTGGGAACCCAGGAAAATTTGTATAATTTAGGTGCTTCAATATCGTGGGTAGAAAAAAGTTCAGTATCTTAAGATAACCCAGCTTTTAGCGATTGATGAGATAATAAAAGCTCGCCGACACTTATAGCAGCAATCTGAGCATGGCAGCCAAAGGGTCTTTCTCGTCCTTTATGAGGGAGAGATTTCTTTGGTTTTAGAGAGGGATGAAGAAAATAAAGAGAATGGGGTATGAATGGCATGGGTCCATTTTTGGGGTTTAAGGGTCTCAAGGAAGTAGTCATCGAGAGTGAACTACACAAATCACCGATTTTTATAGCAAGAGGTTGAGGACTTCGGAAAATTCCAAACAGTGGGGTCATTATTAAGGTGACCATGGCATGGGTTCGGTGTATATGTGTTGAGTTTCAAGCGCCAGCATTTGAATGCATTAATTACCTCATGAGAGATGGGCTTTTCTAAAGTGGTTACCTCTAGCAAAACAACGGCCACTTGCTTTTCATGTGATGGCAGAGGGTCTGTAACACTCTCGTGTCTTGATTAGAGGAGGAGGGTTCACTTTATGATTTATGTTTTGGTGAGAAGCACAATATCTCCCAAGATATTCCCTCCTAGTTCGGTGTAGTGCGGTCTTTTTTAACTCCCTCTCTAAGAGGACGTTCAAATAGTGAGGAGAGAGGCTCTTTAAGAGGGGCAAAATCAGCAATGATGAGTCTAGAGCGCTCCTTTGACTTCTCGAATGGAGGAACCCTATGGTTGTCTCTAGGCTCTGGCTGGTCCTACATAGGTTCCTTATTTTTTTCCTCCTTAGGTGAGGGACTAAAAGATGTATCTTTCTTTTGCATTTATGGGGAATTATTTTTGGAGGCGTTCTCGACATGGAGCACATTTACTTGCTCATATAATTTGGACTTGAATGGCTTATGATCCTTCTTTTCTCTATTTGGTGCAGTGCTAACATGTTTATACTTCCTCTCCATACAATTTGGACCAAGCAATGTATACATAGAATACTTCTTTACTCCCAAGTCTATTTTCTCCTTTCTACATAAGAGTAGGGAAGTCTTTAATTGAGTGCATCAAGAAAATTTTAGCATAAGGGTCGATGAGGTTTGTTTACCACCATGACAACCTTCTCATCTGGTAGAGGGTTCAGAATGCGCACAACCACATTTCTCCATCTTGGTATGTGTTCAGTAAACTTCTTCCCCACTTTGTGGTGAATGGATTGGAGGTCATTAGTGGTGGGTCTTGCATTGATATTAAAGTAGAACTGGTTCATGAATTTTTCAGTTTATTCATCAAAAGTGGAATAAGCGCTTGATGGTAAATTCATAAACCAGTCCAAGGCATTACTAATGAGGGATTTTGGAAAGAGACAAATCAGTACTGGTGAATTATTTTGGAACTCAGGGAGGCCAGCCATGAAGGCGTGGATGTAGCTATGGGGGTTGCCATTTCCATTGTATTTCATGAAAGTTGAAGGTGTATAGGCATGGAAAGTGCCGCATGGTTGGGTGTCGCGATCTCGCCCTACCATGTCGGGATAACTTGTGGCATGGCTCCGCGTTCACGTCGAGCCTGGGACCTGATATCACTCTCTCAGGAACCACGTAAAGGGGATGTGGGCAGAAATACCAACCGGTGAGAGAGGAATTTGGGTTGTGAGGCGGGACTCACCTCACGTGGATTCGCGACACACTCGGGCTGCTCACGTGGAATGCCCCTTGGCCTATGGCCGGTTCGAAATCGCCTCCCTTGACCTGTTTCTTCTTTCCTGCATCCACACACACACAGTAGAAACCAGACAAGTGGGTCAGAAGACCTCACCTTCTCTTTGAATGAATGCACACAAGCATGTACATTCGAGGGGAAAGTGAGGGAATGATGTTGTTGAGTCCATGTCAATTGGACAGCCTTTCGGCACCTTCTTAATAGGGGATTCAGACATAATTCCTTAGTGGAAAATGAGGAAAAAGGGGGTGAGATGAATAAAGTAAAGAGGGAATAGAGAAATGACGAAATGAAGACCAGTTTGGCTTTCACCTGGTTCTTCAGAGAAAGAGAGTAGAGAAAGAAAATAGAAACGAAGGTAGTTTGGCTTTCACCTAGCTCTTCAGAGGTAAAGAAAGAAAAATATTTGTTTTAAAGATAGGAATAAGAAAGAGGGTAACAGTTAGCTTAGCTCTCGCTAAACCTTCCGAAGGAGAGAAGAGAAGAGATGAGACTGAAATAAGAGAAAGAGGAAGAGAGAAGAGAGGAGAAAGAGAGAGGAAAGGAATGAGGAAAAGAGGGTGAAGGTTAGCTTAGCTCTCGCTAAACCTTCCAAAAGGGATAAGAGACAAAAAGAATGAGAGAAGAAGAGAAGAGAAGAGAAGTGAGAAAAAGAGAGGAGAAAGTCAAAAGAAGGGAAGAGAGAAATGTCGTGCACGACGGTGTACCCTGCCGTGCCAGACATAAAAGAGAGAAGAGAGAGAAATGTCATGCATGATGGTATATCCTGTCATGCCAAAAAGAGAGAGAGAAGAGAGAGAAATGTCATGCACGGCGGTATACCTTGTCATGCTAGATAGAGAAGAGAGAAGAGGAAGAAATGTCATGTATGGTGGTATACCCTGCCATGCCAAATAGAGAGAGAGAAGAGTAAAGTCAAGGGGATGACGCCATCAAGGTCTTAGTAGTGTGAGCTAGTCTTTGCAAGTGAAAGACAAGGGGATGACACCACCACCTCATTCAGACTGAAAGGCCCCATCAAAATACATCTTCCAATCATATGCTGGCTCAGCACAAAACACTTCCTCATCCAGGAGGTCGCTTGATAGGGGAGATTCTACAGGTAATGGGGTGCTGCCAGGAAATCAGCCAGGGCTTGGCCCTTGATGGATTTTTGAGGCACATACGTGATGTTGAACTCCATTAGTAATAGCGACCATTTAGCCAAGCTCCCTGACAGACAAGGGGGCATCATGAGGAACTTGATGGGGTCAGCTCTTGAGATAAGCTGCACCTCATGACCAAGTAAAGAATGGCAAAGCTTCTGGACCGTGAAGATCAGTGCCAGGCACATCTTCTCGATTGACGGGTAATTCTTTTCAGCCCCTTGTATCTTGCGGCTGAGGTAGCACAGAGCGGTTTCTTTCCTTCTCTCATTGTTCTGTGCTAGTAGCGCTCCAAGTGACTCGTCGAGGGCGGTCATGTACAGAATGAGGGACCTTCTTAACACTGGCGTGGAGAGTACCGGGGGGCATAGCAAATACTCTTTGATATCATCTAAGGCTGCCTGACATGCCTCATCCCATATGAAATGAGTGTCCTTCTTCAACAGGTGTGTAAAAGGCTTACAACGACCTGAGAGATCGGAAACGAATCTTCGAATATAAGCAAGTTGGCCCTAAAGAGACTGGAGTTCTTGGAGTGTTGTTGAAGGTGGCATTTCTCGAATTGCCTTGATCTTGACAGACTCGATCTTCAATCCCCGATACCTGACAATGAACCCTAAGAATTTCCCTGAACGTATGACAAAGGTGTGTTTTAAGGGGTTCATCTTGACTTGATGAAGGTGGAGCCGCTCGAACACCTGCTCATGCATGTGGATATCATTCTTTTTGGATTTCACCACCAAATCATCCACGTAACATTCCACCTCCATGTGCAGCATATCTTTGAAAATGGTGGTCATTGCTCACTGATACGTGGCACTTGCATTCTTCAACCCAAATGGCATCATCGTGTAACAGAAGACCCTTTTGGGAGTCAGGAAGGTGGTGGCCTCTGCATCCTTTGGTGTCATCTTTATCTGATTGTACCTTGAATATCCATTCATGAAGGAGAGAATATTTGGCAATCGGTTGTGGAATGGATAAGCATTTCTATGAAAGGCAATGGGAAGTCGTCCTTTGGACAGGCAGCATTCAAGTCACGAAAATCAATGCAGACCCTGATTTGCCTGTTCTTCTTTTTAACTGGCACAACATTGGCGAGCCATTTTGGGTATTTGACCTCCTGAATAAAACCTGCTTTCCTGAGTTTAGTTACATCAGCATCTATCTGCATTTCAAGATCAGGCCGAAACCTTCTCGATTTCTGCTTTACGGGTTTGAAGGATGGATCAATGCCGAGCCGATGTACCACGACTTGGGGATCGAGACCGGGCATCTCATGATAGTGCCAGGCGAAGACGTCATAGTTTGCTCTTAGGAAGGCAATATAGCGCTCCTTCTCATCTTGTGACATGTTAGCTGAAATAAAAGTTGGCCTCAGGTCATTCTCATCGCCCAAGTTTATTTCCCTGAGATCGTTAGCGCTTGCCCACCTTCCTCCCATTCCTCGAGGGCTTCTTGAACTTCCATCTCGTCATCGATCGGTGATCCAAGGGGTCCTTCATTAACCTCGAAGGTCCCGACCTCCGAGTTCATAGGTACCCATTCTTTTGACATGTCCACCTCAAATTGGGCTTTGACGGTATAAAGCATGGTGCCTACTTCTACTACTTGCTTGATTGAGGAGGGGTCGACTTCAAGGAGAGGGAGTGCATAGGGTTGAGAGAGAGAATTTTGAGGCACCTGGGTTAATTGGGAAGAGCGGGGCTTAGAGAGTGTGAGGGGAGGGTTCTGAGATTCAGCGATCATAAATACAGCTACCACATCACTCTCGTTCTTGCGATCACCATTTCTATGTACTCTTAGATCCACCACATGATTTTGTGAGCTAGTAGGTTGTGAGGATTAGGTAGGTAAAGGTTGGGTGTATGAAACAAATGGTGGTCGCGGGTACCTAAGGAGTGGTGGATTGGTTGGTGTGTTAGGGTATGGGATGACTGACAGACCAGGGTACTTCAAGAGTCTCGGTTTCTGTATGAGCGGCTGTAACTTCCTGCCTACCTTAGACCGATTGGGTCCATGTTGGTTACTGCTTCAAAGATCTACACCATGTGGCATGCTTCGTGAGAATGAAAGTTCTCCCCTCTTGACTCTTTCAACCGCTGCTCGAAGTCGGGCTCGAGAGACCATTAGGCTCCCTTGGCCTTCGGATTCTTACGTCGCTTAATGATCTCCACAATAGTGGGAGGAGGCTTCGCATTGGCTCTGGACGCCAATGCAGCAACAACTGACAGGAACCCAGCTGATTGGGACACCATCTTCTTCAGCTATTTTTTATGCCGCCGGCTAATATTGCAACTTTTAAGCTCTTTGTAAAGAGCATCAATGTTTGGGCATTCAAGAGTCGAACATGCAAAAGATGTGTTAGAAAAAGAAGGAGAAGGGTTAAAGGAATCAAGAACAGATGATGGGGGAGAGCTTTTAAGGTCATCACTTGGATTGAACCAATTCAGGTGGCTTTTAGTGCCATCACAGGAATTGGGCATGTGCAGTGAATCTTTTTGGTCTTCACCTTGCTTGGATTGTTAGGGGGTGCTTTTAATGTCATCACCCTTATCAGAAGTTTGGGGAACCTCAGCAGAGGAGGGTTTAGGAATGCCCTCGTGACTGGACTGCGGGTCTTGGTCAGTGAAAGCGACTGACTCGGGGAAGAAATCCCGCAGGGTCGGCAACGAAGGAAGGGGCTCGAGGAATTCAACCTCAGTCTGGGGTTGAGGGAGTTTCCTCTTTCAGTGGGAGGACCTTGGTGCTCGTCTCCTTTATCATTTTTGTGAATGGGTGCAAGTTGACTAGGTCCACGTGGCTTGGGAGTTGGCTTTGCTTGGCGAAATGCTTCCCTTTTCATGGACTTCATTCTGTTTTGTCCTCAATAGACTTGCCATGGTTGGGAAGTCGACGGTTCGTCAGGATTAAAAGACTAGGGTGGCGCATTCTCACAGGCGGTCTGTGTCTGAGTGACTTCTTGTGCTGGCAGCCCAGTGGTTCGCACTTCATCCCCTGGTATAATGCCAGTGAAATGTCCTCCTTGGACTTTCTCCATGATTATGGCTTGGAAGCCGAAGCACCCATCTAAATCATGGCCTCGTATCTGGTGATACGAGCATCAGAGGTTCTCAGTTCCTCGAGTGAGGTGCTTGGGTTGTCTCAATGGCTTTGGTGCAATGACCCCTGCTTGAAGCATCATGCAGAATGTCGCCTGAAGAAGGTCTAGTGGTAGTTCATCAAGATGATATTCTTGCTCATCTTCTTCTTGTATTGTCACCACGTGGGATGCTTCAGCTGCCCGGAATCCCTTCTTGAGGCTGTCGATTAGTATTTTTCCCTTTCGGATTAAGGCCTCATTGTGATATTTGAGAGTGAAGCAATTCTGAACAGGGTGCCCCAACATTCTATGATAGGCACAATAATTCTTGTGGGTGACAAAATCAGCATCTTCTAGCTTTTTCATCTGAGGCAAGGTGACCATTTGTTGCTCTATCAACATCCGGAGTAAGGTCGGGACCCACTCCTTATCGAAGCTATAGACTTTCTTTCTCTTCTCTGCTCAATAGTCCTCTTTATAAAGGTTTGAAGGTGGAGGCAACTTATTGATTGGGGTTTTTATTGGCTTGCCTGAGGTGTCCTCTGAGTATTTGCAGGGTTCACCCCCTTAGAGAAATTCAGAGTTTGAGAAGAGGCCTTCTTGGGATCTGATACATTCACAGTGGCACTGATCATTCATTTCTGTTGATTGCCCCGAGAATTGATGCGAGCATTGCCAAAGTTCTGGTTGTTTCCTCCGCTTGATGATTGTGTCTGAGGCCACCATGATGCTTAAAGAGGCTTTCTATTCGGTCAGCTTTAGTGTTTGAAGCCTCGACATGCAAGGAGATTTCTGGCCGTGTTGCACACACATGTTTAGACGACATCAATCTCAGTCATGGGGGTAGCTTGGTGCGCAGCAAGCTCTCTCCATCTTGCAATGAATTGATCAACCAGCTCATCTGGGCCCTAGGTTAATGTGAGACGCTCAATAGCCTGGACTTCTCTTTCGACTTCATAGAAGTGCTTGTAGAACAAATGCTCCATTTCTTCCTAGGTTTGCACAGAGTTCAGGGGGAGTTGGGCATACCACTTAAATGCTAGCCCGTCAAGAGTTTCAACAAACTGATGGAGAATAAGCCTCCCATCAACTGCTGTCTCTTGACAAGCTGAATAAAAATGGGCAATATGCTGGTAAGGGGAACTCGTGTCATTGAAGAGCAAGAGTCTCCCCTTCTGGTAAATAGGGGGAAACGGGAGCTGATCAATGTAGGAGGGCTTTCTGATAAAGGGTTGTATCTTGCACGCTCGGGATTTGCCTGCCCTGCAAGCTATGGGTGAACATGGCATCGATGTCAGCTTGTGAGACCTGACGTGTGGAGAAATGGTCATACGAATGAGGTGGCTGCCTCAGAACCGGATCGGATGGATGAGAATTCCCAAGGAACCGGGTACCTTCTATTAGCTCGATCTTCTCCATCATCCTACACATCATATCCTCTAACCGATTCATACGGTCTTCTTGATTGTCATTGGGCTCCTCAACAACCATCACGCTGACTACCTCTTCAGGGAGATTGATCTCATACGCAGTCATGGTCTTGTGTATGCGTCGGATTGGGTTCGGCAGGTCAGTCAGCAGGGGTTCGACATACCCTGACCGAGCTCGAGCCTTGTATGTTGATCGAGTCAGGATCGGTTTGCGACGGTCTTGGGGCCGTAAGGCCTATGAGGTCGGGTCATCTCCCATAACACTGAAAACCATGCAAGATTCTGACTTCCCTATCTTAGACCGCTGCCTGTAGTGGGTAAAAGGGCTTCTCTACTATGGGGTTAGCATGCTTGCTTGCCCCGAGTGTCTTGGGTTCTTCTCTAGGTATTATTCACACGCCTCAGTCACGATTGGCTCTCAAGCTCTGGTATACGTCCCTCCAGAACCGAGACTGAGACAATGATTGTGAATGGTCCGATTTCTTCAAACATGACCGGGCAGCCTCAATGAGGTGAGGCAAGGGATGCGGGCCAGAAATAGGAGTAAGCTCGGGCTTCTATCTTGGCTTGGGGAGAGACCGGGGATGGAAGACCTCATCACCCAAGGGAGCCTTGCCTTGAGCTCTTTTGTGAGATCCAAGGGTAAGGCCGGTTTGAAGAGGGTACTCCAAGAGGGTACTCTTAGGGAAAGCCTTCGAGTACCAGGTCTTGAGTGGTTCGATCGAAGCATAAGGGACGAATGGGGGAGGAGACAGCCGCCAATGACCTTTCGATCAGGAGCTCGAGCCAGTTTGTGTTGTGGCGCATGTGCATCCTTTGAAGAAGGATTCCGGGTGACTTGAGGGTCAACTAAGGCTTGAGCAATAAGTCGGGCCTTAGGAGGCCGAGTACCGCGAGCAAGTGTTTGTGAGGGATTGGTCTTGTGACCACCCCTCACATAGTGCGCCGGTATGTGCAAAAAAAGATGACGAGGGGGTTGGTCTCTCGTGTACTCGGTTAAACACAGCAATAGGGCTGCCCCGAGCAATACGATGCATATGCAAAAGGTATACAGGTCCGGGTTCAAGAAGACTCGAACCCGGATAGTGGTTCAAGGCAGCCTGAGGAATTCCCCGAGGTGTGGCTCGAGTGGATGGACCATGAGCTCCGGTGTGTGTGTGGGAGGCGGTGACCTTAGGGCCTCCTCCTCAATTTGTCGAGCCTCTTAGTACAGGCGCCCAATGTGATTGAGAGTGGGGGGTGGCCTTACGGTGACCCACAGGAGCAACGACAGTTGGACTGCCAGTTACAGGGAAGGAGGGGATGACCTTTCGGCTGCCCCGAGCAACTGGACCGGCAAGTCACTTGCCGGTAGCGGGGTGCATACAGTGTGTGGTGGCTAGTGTGCCACCCAAAGGTGCATTGGTGGAGGGTCCACCAAGTCAAGGAGATGGGGAGTGAGGGACTTTTAGGTCCCTCCTCACAGCAATCCAGGTTAGGACCTAGGAGAGTGACACGGGTCAACACTCAGAAGGAAGGTCGGGATCGAGGTTCATGGAATCAATTCTCAAAGTGGACTCACGAGTGTGGGGACCAAAAAATCCCCGACTCGGATGAAGGGGTTAACCAACCCCGAAGTCATGTGTGTGTGTGTGTAATAAGGCAGGAGCGAGAAGAAAGGAAAGCCAAACAAGGACGATCCAACGATGGGGTAGCATGTCCCCAGTGGAGTCGCCAAGCTAGTTAGGTACCTCGATCTCGCCCACGGGGTCAGAATGACCTGGTGGCGTGGCTCTGTGTTCGCGTCGAGCCCGAGACCTAAGATCGCTCTCTCGAGAACTGCGTAAAGGGGATGTGGGCAGGAATACCAAGCGGTGAGAGAGGAATTTGGATCGTGAGGCGGAAATCACCTCACCTGGATCCGTGACACACTTGGGCTGCTCGCGTGGGCGCCCTCTAAGATCATGTGGAATTCTCCCTGGCCTGTGGCAGGTTCGGAATCACCTCCCATGGCCTGTTTTTTCTTGCATGCATCCACACCCACACATTAGACTACAGGCAAGTGGGTCAGAAGACCCACCTTGTCTTTGAATGAATGCATACAAGTGTGTACATTCGAGGAGAAAATGAGGGAATGGTATCGTTTAGTCCATGTCATTTGGACAGTCTTCTAGTGTTTTCTTAACAGGGAACTTAGACATCATTCCTTAGTGGAAAATGAGGGAAAAGGGGGTGAGATGAAGAAAGTAAAAAGGGAATAGAGAATAAAGAAACAAATACCAATTTAGATTTCACCTAGTTCTTCAGAGAAAGAGAGTAGAGAAAGAAAATAGAAACGAAGGCTAGTTTGGCTTTCACCTAGCTCTTCAGAGGTAAAGAACGAAAAATATTTGTTTTAAAGAGAGGAAGAAGAAAATGAATAAGAAAGAGGGTGACAGTTAGCTTGGCTATCGCTAAACCTTCCGAAGGGGGAGTAGAGACGAGACTGAAATAAGAGAAAGAGGAAGAGAGAAGAGAGGAGAAAGAGAGAGGAAAGGAATGAGGAAAAGAGGGTAAAGATTAGCTTTGCTTTCGCTAAACCTTTCAAAAGGGAGATGAGATGAAAAGAATGCAAGAAGAAGAGAAGAGAAGATAAGTGAGAAGAAGAGAGGAAAAAGTGAGAAGAAGGGAAGATAGAAATGTCGTGCACGGTGGTGTACCATGTCGTGCCAGATAGAGAAGAGAGAAGAAACAGAAATGTCGTGCATGACGGTACACTCTGCCATGCCAGACAGAGAGAGAGAAGAGAGAGAAATGTTATGCACGAGGGTATACCTTGCCATGCCGGACAGAAAGAGAGAGAAGAGAGAGAAATATTGTGCACATCGATATACCATGTTGTGCCAGATAGAGAAAGAGAAGAGGGCGAAATGTCGTGCACGGCGGTATACCCTGCCGTGCCAGACATAAGAGAGAAGAGAAAAGTGAAAGAGAGAGGAAAATTTTGGCATAACGGTTAAACTGACATAGCTGCAAGACTAGCATGGTGGCTAGTCTGGCATGGCAGCTAGATAGGCATGACGGCTAGACCGGCACGGCGGCTAGACTGGCACGGCGGCAAAACTGGCATGATGGCAAGACTGATACGACGGTTAGTCTAGCACGACGGCAAGACTGGCACGACGGCAAGACTGACACAGCGGCTAGTCTGGCATGGCAGCTAGACTGGCAAGGCAACTGAGCCTTCCACACGAGAAAAGGCTCAGCCTACCATCTAGTCAAGCAAGCAAAAAAGAGAAAGAGGAGAGGAGATAGAAAGAAGAGTGGAGAGAGAAAATAAAGAAGAAGAGAGAAAGGAAAGAAGAAGAGAGAGAAAGGAAAGGGGAAGAGAGAAAGGAAAGAAAAAGAGAGAAAGACAAGAAGCCAAGAGAGAAAGGCAAGAAGCCAAGAGAGAAAGGAAAGAAGAAAAGGAGAGAAAAATAGGAGAGAAGAGACAAAGAACAAAGAGAAAATGGAGAGAGAAGAGAGAGAAAGAGGAGAGGAGAGAGAAAGAGGAAAGGAGAGAGAAATTTTTCTGGATGGCTTAGGGTACCACCTAAAATATTCTCTCTCCTCTCTCTCTCTCTCTCTCCAAGACGTAAGATGCGCCCCTCCAAAACTCAAGCACAAACCTAATTTTTAATTATCGCTATGGGGTCTATTACATGAGAGCATCATGTGCTTATATAGAATTTAGGTCCAAACATGGGTGGATGTCCAGTTCTTAACCTAATTGTGAAAATAGGAATTAAATGAATTAAAGAAAATTAAGAAATTAAGGGCAAAATGACGATTTTGCCTCGCACCCACAAATCCTGAAATTTCAATTAAGTCCATGTCATGGCCATGCAACTTTTGCGATCTTCCGGGGTCCGTTCGGGGTCTTTCCGGTCTTCATCCAACCAAAAGATTATCACTTTCTTGATCGGCTTGGGAAGACGGTCGCTTTGATACCTATTTCGAGCCATTGATCGGACTTTTGGGCCACGATCACGAGGTGCAAAAATTATGAGAAACGTGCAATCTTTGATTCAAGATCACGCCCGTTTCTCAGTGTTTTTCTATGATTTCTTCACAGTATTTTAACGAGCATGCCGTCATGAGCGTTTGGTGACGAATGTGGCTCGATTTAGTGTCTGAACGACCGTTTTCTAAATTTGGCATTTTTGCCGAAATTTGGTTTTTGGTGGCCAAAAATATTAGCAACTTCGACTCCATCATGCGAAGACTTTAACTATCTATCACATGCGAGGTTTGGCTTGAACGAAGCCTTTGACCTCGTGCTCGTAGTGAATTTGGTTTCAAGCCGATTTGACTTGCGAGCGTCGTAATGTGGCCGCTCGATCAAGGCGTGCTCCTGCTGAAAAATTTGCAACCTTGCCTTGAAACGCAATCTTCTCTCTATTTTTCTCCCGGCTCAGGTCACGGCATGGGTCATGCCACATATCGAAATGCTCAGGCCATGACATTGGTCGTGCCACATATCAAAACGCTCAGGCCGACGAGACGAACATGTTCCTAAAATTTGAGCTTGATCTGACATGGGACAAGAGAGATATAGCCTTCCAAAGTTTAGCCCAAAACCTAAACACACAATTTCCATTAATGGAAACTGGTTCACTAGGGGTGCACGATAATAGCGTGAGGCCTACCCGTTTCAAGTAATTTGGCCATAACTTGGCCCAAAAATGTCTGATCCAACCGAAACTTGGACTCTAGGGGTTTTCGAACGTTCTGGATCCAATGATGATAGTCCCATGGTCATTTGTGGCTGGTAATGGGGTTGTAGTTATAAGGTTCATTTTCAGGGCGCTAGAGGCCGATTTCCCAAAACTGTTTCTTCATCTGTATTGCCTTAAACTTGTCGGATTATGACGAAACATGGAAAGTTTTCTTAGGAGACTCTTAGGCACGATTTTGAACCTTCTTGGGCCGTTATGAAACTATCGGAAATTTTACTTCTGGATCAAGGCTTATTGTCCTACAGCTTCCGTAATCCACATACATTTTAGTACATGCGAACCTTGGTTACGAACTTCTCTCTCCTTATTCGCATCGGGGATACAAGTGTTGAAAAATACCTTCAAACACTGTTGTCATGACATTCGTGTATTCACGAATAGTTTGTTAAGCATCACGACGACCAGATTGCCCTTGCATATCGAAGACTTATCTTTGAAGGTCTTAGATGATGTTAACCAGGTTGTTATAGGTTTGTGTCCTTGGAGCATTCAGGAATGGTTTGCTAAGCATCACGACGACCAAATTGCCTTTGCATATCCAATACTTGTCTTTGAAGGTCTTAGATGATGTTAACCAGGGTGTTGTTAGTTTGTGCATGTGTAGCTAATGTGGGGATTGGTGGTTGAAAATGTTGATGAGCATTGTAGACGGGTGGAGGGTAAGGTGCCTATAGATCGTGGGTTGTGGTGGTAGGGGCAATTCCATATATAGGTAGAGGCATGGGGGCTTGGGTGAAATTTGGTTCTTGATTTGGATGAGGCATGTGGAGAGGGAATGGTGATTGGGTTAGATAGTCGTTTTGGGGGGGTTGTGTTGGATTATTAAATGGAGTAGTGGCATATGGTAGGCGAATGGGATTTGGCATATGGGGGTCTTGAGTAACGGGTGTGGAATAGGCTTGGCCAGCCTTATAATGCATTGTTTTATGTTGGGAGATATCGACTTAGGGGAGTGGAAGTGGCTGAATGTCCACACACGAGGACAAATGGTTGGTCTCTTTCTCTAAGATATGTGGGGTGGTTTAAGGGTGGAGGATTATTTTGACCCTGGGTTGGTAGTTCATTTTAGGATTCCCCATCTTCCCCCAACTCACATAAAGCTTCCTCTTGAGGAAGCCTAGCCTCTTTAGCGGCCACCGAGTTGTGTTTAACTTGTAGGGGGCAGATCTCCTTGAAGAACGATATTGATTAGCATGGGATTCTCCATCAATGACATGGACCATGGGGTTAACCTCTTTAGAGTTGTCGACTACTTCTTCAAAAGAGTGGGTTGGCATATAAAGTTAATCCTCTCATCTCATTTTTCTTTGAAGTAGTATGGGAAGCATGAGAGCTTCCACGGGCTTCTAGTAAACGATAGCATTCACATCAGCACCATCAACACTTGCCTCAATAACTCAATCATGTCAACCGTATTAAGCTCTTCTTGCGATTTGCAAATAGGTTTGGGCTTAGGGTATAAAGAATAGGTCCATTGAGCTTATCAATGATTGCCTACTAATATATTTGCACGACCAAGTGCAGGTCGAAGTACGACATATAGGGGGATAAATCAGTCTATTTTGGGTGAGCTAAGGTTATTAAAGAAAGTAATGGCTTCTCCTTCGTGGGTAACCCAAATAGATATCTCTTGCCTACAAAGCTAAAGATTGACCTCTACCTAAAGATAAGGCACCACTCGATCGATACTTGCGTGGTGCTTTCCAAGGGTCAGTGATCAAATCCTAACCCTTTCCAACATTACAAGTTTTAAAAATAATTTTTCTTATGATGCAAGAAAGATTATTTTTCCTTCATTCTTTATGCTTCTTTACTTTTTCTTTTTCTCTCCTTTTTTTTGGGGTTTTAAATTTGAGACCATGTCAAGGAAACCATACTAGAATAATAAACAAGTGAGTGCCTGCAATTAGTAGCTTTTAAAGTCGATGATTGTGGTAGAAAGTATGTAAGAATCTTCTTAGCAACATGGCACAAAACTATGCACTATTCCCAAGCTAGAAGTCACAGGTAGGACGTTTCAAGGTGTGACTCAGAGTAGTACCTCAATTGCAAAAATGGCACAACTTCAAGTAGCACCTCAATTGGACATCGTAGGTCGCAGAAATGCGCAACTTCAATTAGCATCTCAAAGAGGGCGCAACTTCAATTAGTATATCAGAGAGGGCGCAACTCCAATTAACGTATCAGAGAGGGTGCAACTTCACATAGCTCCTCAATCATAATTCACAAGCCACAAGAGAGCGCGATTTGAAATAGCATCTCAGAGAGGGTGCAACTTCAAGTGTCGCCTTAGTCACAATTTATAGGTCACAACAAAGTGCGACTTAAAATAGCATCTCAAAGATGGTACAACTTCAAGTAGAGTCTCAGTCACAACTCACAGGTCACAACAGAGCACGACTTGAAATAGCGTCTCAGAGAGGGCACAACTTCAAGCAATGCCTTAGTTATAATTCAAGGTCGCAACAAAGCACGACTTAAAATAGAGTCTCAAAGAGTGTGTAACTTCAAATAGCGCCTCAGTTACAATTCACATGTCACAACAGAGCGCGACTTAAAATAGCTTCTCAAAGACTGCGCAACTTCAAGTAGCGCCTCAATCATATTTCACAAGTCACAACAGAGAGCGACATGAAATAGAATCTCAGGGAGGGTGCAACTTCAAGTAACATCTCAGTCACAGTTCATAGGTCGCAACAGAGCACGACTCCAAATAGCATCCTTTCAGGAAAGGTAGGACATGATTTTAAATAGGGTCTTCCACACAAGGATTGTGTCAAAGTAGGGTGATATTCCTAGTAACGCTTTAAAAATCATAAACTAAGAAAAAACAATAACTAACATCTTTCATGCCCAAATTACAACATGAATCACTTGGGCATTTTAGAAAAGACCATAAGGTATCTAAGAAGTTAAATGACAATATCAAAATAGAAAACATAAGGAAATATGGAGCTAAAAGCAATGGTAGGAACTGGAAGGGTCCCATCCCAATCGCCAATGATCTATAGCACCCTTGAGAAAAATTCGAGAGGTTCATGACCACCGTGGTGCCTTTCAGACAATCTACAAACTGGTTAAAAAGAGAAAAGGTGTTGGAATTGCGATCGCCACCCTTGGAAGGGGCACATAGACCTATGATTATGCTTATACAGGTCAATAAACTTGCATATGCATAATGTGGATTAGAAGCAATTAGATTTTTATGGAATTCGCTTAAAACTACAAGTATTGGGCCAGCTTTAAGATGGATACCTAGGGGCCTTAATACTTATAGCACTTAGATGCCAACATACTCGCTACAATGGGTTCCGACTTTCCTTTACGAAAATTCTAAGCTTTGACGTAAAATAAAATGTAAAAGTTCTAAAGGCATGCAAGTATAACCATGAGAATTGACCTTTGGAGGAGGGAGAGAGAGAGATGAAGATAACTTTCTTAATGGATTATGAAATGCTAAATAAATAAAGTGTTACCTTCTATAAGTCCCAAATCAGCAACAAGTGTGGAAACTCTTCGAAGCTTTGAGCATGCATAAGTAGATCATTGAGCAAGGACACACCTAGTAAAATACTCTCTCTTCTCACGTAATTTTATCATAGCTTCCACAAGGTCGATGAAAATTTGTGGGTGGGACAATTTATAGAGTTTTGGAAGGGTAACCCAAGAAAATTCGAGTGGAAAGGGAATCTTAAAAAAAAATGTGCAACTTCAAATTGTGCACTGATGCGTCATTCCAAGTTGCGCCCTGAAGATAAGCGCATTCCAAAAGTGGGGCCCTCAGGGCTTCGACAAGCATGCAACATGCCTTAAAGATTCCAAGTGTACTAACTACTACCTGATTGGCCGAGGTGCTAATCAGAGTTAAACCATTTTTTTGTTGAAACTAGGGCGATTGAAAGTTGCGCCTTAGTGCATGATTCCAAATTGCGCCTTATTTCCCGAGAGCGGTGCCTCATGTTTACAAGTAATGGAAATAATGACACATGTTTTAATGGTAAGTTGCTCTACCAAGGCACAATTTAAAGTGATGCCTCATCTACTGGAGAAGAAGTCGCAACTTGAAGTTGCACACTAGGGCGTTATTTGAACTTGCGCACCAATTTTCTTGTGTTTGTTAAAATGTAGGATGTGGGTCCTACAAGTGAGACACGTATCACGGATGATATTCGAGTGATTCTATACGTGTTAACCGTCATATGGAAAGCAAGACGCAACTTTAAATAACACCTCATTTTTTGGTAGGTAGCAAATAAAGCTTAACATGAAGTTACGCTCTAGTGCGCAACTTTGAATGATGCTTTAATAGTGGAAGTTTGAGCTTTTGTGTAACTATATAGTACAAATATATGTCGATTGAAGTTTGAAACGATGTAGAAGTGGGCACGGTTCATGTGCTTACCACATATCTTCGAAAGTCGAGTATCTTCAGGAATACCTTACAATTTTGAGAGAGAGAGAAAGAGAGTCATAAGGGATAAAGATGTGCCATTCTTTTGAGAGGTCTTTTCTCTCGTTATAAACTTTAATATGAAAGAGATAGAGCATAAAAAACTTGGAGGGGCATGCCCCTTATAGAGAGATGGATATTTAGTTGTGCTCAATATGAGATATGGAGTGGGTATTTATAGTGTTAAGCCTAAAGATACTTCTAGATGTACTTTACTCCTGGCCATTGAAGTCCGACATCCATTATTACAAAGAGATGTTCCATTCTAACCCACCATACACTATCGTTCCATTTTGATGTGTGGTATGCATTTAAACACCATTATCCTCTATTTTTTTAATAACTATAATTCACTCCAATTTTCTTTGTATGAAAATACCCTTTCTATTTCGTATAATTGAACTCAAAACCATGTTGAAGGACATACCTTTGATGTAATTTGACAAATATTGCAGTAAAAATCAAATTTTAAACTTCCCTCCATTTTATAAGAACATGTGGGGCTAATCAAATCATAATACATAAGTTATTTGGTTAAGTGCATAATTATCACTTATCCTTAGGGTTTCAATTCTAATTTCAAAGTTTATGCCCCTAGAATGGTCCGTACATTTACAAAAACCACTTTCTTTGTACATTTAAATATGTCAAAGTTATTTTTCTCAATTTCTAAAATTGCATAAAATCCAATATTACAAAATGCCCCCATTATAACAAATTACAATGACCTTGAAGGCCACCATGAGGAATTATGTCATCCCCATGTCATCTCCACGTGGGGCTGATGTGGAGGACCCCATGGCCCCATGTGGGCAGCTATTAGCCATTTGGGTACCCTGTGTAGGTCCCGAGGGGTCTGTCTTTAATTGTCTTTTATAAAAATAACTTTTGAAAAACACATTTTCTTGTTCCAAAAAATCTAAAAAATCTACAAAAATCATCTTAGTCATTTTCCATCAAAATAAACCATTTTAACATTGTTTAAAAACATTTTCAAGGGAAATTCTGATCCTATGTAGTTAAATTAGGAATCAAAATACTCCACTAGGCTAGACCCAGAATCCAAAGCAACATTCTCAGTATGATCCAACAAACTCATTACCTATAGTATATAATCAAGGACTCAGGATATAGCTTATCAAAGTCAAACCAATGAGTGACCATGAATCTCCAAGTACAAGTGGATTCCAGGTTCACCCTCAAGAGGATATGCACACATAAGGTGTTGGGGTTCCTCTATTGGCACATGTGCATATCTTTTCTCAATGGATCCCTGAAAAAATTGGCTTTTCATGCTTTGAAAATGTTTATGCACATGCTATGAGAAGGTTCTATGAGTCAACGATTTAAGCTAATGACATTTGTTAGCCTTAACGTTCTCATATAGGGCTAATCATCGAACTCATCACGTCATACACATTAAATCACATCACCATGGCCCAGTAAGCTCAATAAATAACATAGAGTTCATCACAGACAATCATGAGGCCCAATGAGCTCAATAAATAACATTAACTGACCTTAACTATAGGCAACCCATAAACCTCTTAACACTTCTCATATATATAAAAATCATCGTCATGACTGTCTTAAGGTTTCCATGACTCTTGATCCCAGTGTGCCAAGATCATAGAGTCCTATTGTTTTTTCACTCCCACAGTAATCAAAAGCTATAACATGTTGGTGTTACAAGGTCTTGAAAGACCATAACTCCAACATTCTCTCACTTAACCTTTTGAGGCCTTAATCATATAACCACATCACATGATGCACATCGATCCACATGCCATATCAATCATAACGATCCAATCGATCTATAGGGATCCACAATGACCATTCTAGTCCAACAATCATAATGATCTTTAATGATGATCTCTTCAAAGAATCAAGTATACATCGAGCTACGATTTCATCTACGCTTGAGATCAAGCTCAAATGGAGCCTCAAAGGAGGATTCTCTCACTAGATTTTTACATCTCTTACTTTCTATCGTTAAGTGTTTCTCTCATTAATAAAATGATGAAGAAACAAAGAAGGGGCGTGCTACGCTCTAAGAGAGCGATTCTCTCACTAAAGATAAGGAGATGAAGAGAGAGAATGAGAAGAAGAAGGGTGTAACTCATAATTATGAGAGAGAGAGATAATCATAAGGGATAAAGATGTGCCATACTTTTGAGAGGTCGTTTCTCTATTTAGAAACTTTAATATGAAAGAGAGAGAGAGAGAGAGAGAGTAAAAAACTAGGAGGGGCATGCCCCTTATAGAGAAATAGCACTTTTTAGTTGTGCTCAAAATGAGGAGATCAATAGGATATTTATAGTGTTAAGCATTGAGATACTTCCAGATATGATTTAATTTTGGTCATCGAAGTCCAACATCCATGGCTACAAAGAGAGACTCTATCCTAGCCCATCATCTACCATCATGCCATTTTGATATATGGTATGGGTTTAAACACTAGTATCATCCTTTTTTTTTAATAACCATAAATTCACTTCAATTTTTCTTGTATGAAAATACTCTTGATATTTTCATATAATTGAACTCAAAAAACAAATTGGAGGGTATAACCTTGAGGTAATTTGACAAAAATTCCAGCAAAAATCAAATTTGAAACTTCCCTCCATTTTATAAGAGCATGTGGAGATAATCAAATCATGTCACATACGCTAGTTGGTTAAGTGCACAATTACCAATTACCCCTAGGGTTTCAATTCTAATTTAAAATCCTATGCCCTTTTTGGAAGGCTAACACATGTGCATAACCCACTTTCTTTCAAATTTAACATGTGCTAAAATTAATTTTCTAATTTTTAAAAATTACATAAAATCCAACAGTACAAAATGCCCCCATCATAACAAATTACACAATGGCCTTAAAAGCCACCATAGGAAATTACATCACCTCCACATGGGGCTGACGTGGAGGCCCCCATGGTACCATGTGGATACCCATTAGCCAGAATCCAAAGCTAGATTCAGAATCCAAAGCTACCTTCTTAGTACGACCCAACAAACTCATGACCCACAATGTACAATTAAGATATCATGATATGGCTTATCAAAATAAACTAATGACCTTAAATCCCCAAGTACCAGTGGATTTCAGGCGCAACCTTGAGAGGACATGCACAGACAAGATGTGGGGGTTCCCCTCCTAGCATATGTGTATACCTTTTCTCAATGGATTCCTAGAAGAGTTGGCTTCCATGCTTTGTAATTTTTTATGCACATGTTATGAGAAGGTTCTTCGAGTCAGATATTTAGGTTAATGCCCTCTATTAGGCTTAACCTTCCTATGTATGGATAATCATCAAGCTCATAACATCATATACATAAAATCATATTACCTTGGCCCAATCATCCAGTTAAGAGGCCCAATGAGCTCAATAACGATAGCAATAACCGACCCTAACTAGAAGCAACCCGGAACGCTCATGGTGTCTCTCATATATACAAAAATCATCCTCATGACTATCCTAGGGTTTCCTTGACTCTTGATCCTTAGTGCCTCAAGGTCCTAGAGTCATGTCACTCATTTCACTCATTTTGTGATCAAGAGCTCGAACATAGCGGTATTACAAAGCCTTAAAAAGCCATAACTCCAACAATCACCACTTAGGTTGTGCATTAGGATAGCAATATTTTGACATACTTTTAGCGTGGACCATCTCTCCATTTAGTTTCTTCTAAAACCTATATTTGTTTTCTTTCAAACTAACCCCCATTTTAGAAACTTTAGATAGGTAGCAAATTGCGACACAAAACACCTGGAAATCTATGCAATTCACTTAAGGGTGCAGTTTACATACGGATGCATCTGTAGCTGTAGAGGTAAGGTGCACCTTCAAATTTTATCATGGTATATAATTTTGATGTAAAATGTTCTTAGGATTATCCAAACATCTATTTTTATATCTAATTATAAAATTTTAAATTTCAAAAATGGTTAAAATCAAGTAGATCTATAAACATATAAAATTTTTGAAAATGGACGGTGTAGGTAATATGTTGTACTATGCACTATTTCTGAAACTTGATATCTTTTTATTTTTCATAGTCGTACATCTCGATGTGAAGATGATCAATCAAAGGGTTTTTCACCATTAAAACTATCTTTTCCAATGGATTTTTGAGGTGCATCCATAGCTCTACGTTATAAGGTTGCAACCTTATACAAACTTTTTCCTTCACTTAATTACTTGAGGGTTGAGTTTTGTCTTAACTACTATGAAAAATAACTTCTCTCAACCATATTTACAGCAGAAAAACTGAAATAGGGGCAATACACTTGAGCAAAAAATCATTCTATGCAGACCTACCTCATATACGCCAGTCAAACTGCAACCACATAATCCAAACTAAACTTTTCTCTGTAAACAAAATAGCAAATAGAAGATTCTCAAACTCCTACTTTTTGGAAAAGATTTTGGTTGTGCTTCACCATGCAGCCTGAGGCATGAGATGCTTCAATGTATTAAATTAACTCGAATCATAATCTCTAAGATGTGATCAAACATAGATGAGTATAGCTCAAGAAAACAACTAAGCCAAGTAGAATTTCAAGTATTTAATGAACTTCTGAGAATAACTTGTGCCAAACTGATTTTCCATTTTAATTGGGTTTGAACTAGGATACGATATTAAACTCATTAAAACAAAGAAAAGGTTTCTATACTTTCTCTACAGCATAAAAGTTCTATCCTCTCCCTACCATCCAGCCATCCAATTTTGATCAAGAGAGCCACTCACCATTTGATCTTATATCCGATGTCTCAAAGTATTTTATTTTTATTTTATTTTATACATATTGTATGAATATGAAATTTGATACGTGCCATCTTCTCATTAGGGCGCACCTATAAAAAATATTAAAAAAATATTTTTTGTATAAAATATAATGACCAAAATACCACTTGAATCTTTCAGGGGTATTTTGGTCATTTTATTTTATTGAAAATATATATGTTTTTTGCTAGTGCGAGTTTAATAGAGGAATGGACGTCCAAAATTTGGTGTCAAAATAGTTTATAGAAAAAATAAAATAGTGTAGAGACGTGACATTGTGATTGGGGCAATCTTCGCCCTCCATTCAGAATGGACGGTTGGATAAAGGGAGGATAGAACTTCTATGCTGCAGAGAAACACAGAAAGCTTGCCCTTAAAACAATTTCTATGAGAAATAGTTTAGAAAGAGAGAGAGAGAAGTCAATTTCACAATTGCGGTAAAAAAGTAATTTAAAATTGTGAAGAGACCTTTCTTTTTTAGAAAATTGGGGTATTTATAGTCCTCAAAACTCTATGTCGATGTACTATTTCAATAGTGGAGTAGATGGGAGTAGTTGGAGGATAGACGGTGTCCAAAATGCATGAAAGAATATTATGGAAGTTAGATGAGAATGGTTCAACATGATTGTAGCTAAAAAGCAAGCTTACCTAGTTAATTGCAGTCAAAAAGCTTAAATAAGACAATTTCAAATGACAAACACACGGTTCAAGCCAATTAAACTTGCTTACTGATCAAATATATGAAATCAAATGATTGTCATCGTTGCCCTCAAACTCTTAAAACATTGAGTGAGTTTGTTAGAAATACCATTAAAACGAACTTAGAGTAGGGTACTTATAAAGTGTGGGTCTAAGATAATGTACCCCTAATCCAATTCAATCAATATTTCCTCCTATAATAAGTACCTTTATTTATAATTTATTCAGCACAAATAATTATAAAGCTAAACTCTCTTGTTTAATAAATAATTTATTTTATTCAAATATCTAAAGTTAAGAATAAGTATTTAAGAGGTAAATATATATTGAAGTCTCTAATTTTGAAGATTATTGACGTTATTGGAAATGCTCAGTTTTATATTTTTTAGTTCTAATAATTTTAATTGAAAAAAGTTACAATTATTTTCTGTTTAAAGGTGTACTCATAGGGTCGGTATGGATTGAAAGAAAGATTAATGTGATCTTATTTGAATATATATATATATATATATATATATATATATATATATATATATATATATATATATATTATTTTATTTTTATTTTTTTTGGCAAAGATCACTTACAAGTTGTCTTATAAAACTAATAAATTCAATATGTTAAAAGCCTCGATGTCATTAAACCAATTTTCTTTAAATAAAAAAAATTTACACAATTCTTATGCTTGGGAATATAAAGAGAATATAATTAAATATGGCAAGAAACAAAAAAGAGAATGTCGAAGATTACCTCAATCGGGCTTATTACACCTTGCACCGAGTCACCATCATCTGATGGCGCGGGATCAACGATCAACCTTCAATCTCAACAGGGAAAGCAAGTTTAAGCCAAATCCAACTATTAACTCCTTTATCACAAATATCAAAGCTTTAGGTGAATCCCCTTAACAACCTAGTTTGAGAGAGATGGATTATCTTTTTATTGCAACCTAAAACCCTTAGCCATAAATCTATTGTTAAGAGATAGGAGAGATATCTAAGAGGTGGAGAGAGTGGGGCGTGCCCCCTTCGGCCTTTTATGAGAGAGAGAAACTTTTCTTAAGAGAGAGAGATAGAAAGATAATGTGTATAGATTTTAGGTTGAGACAATCCATTTTGATAGGTTTTCAATAAGATTAGGGTTTTCCTTGGCTTGCATCTCATATAAGACTGAATATGAACCATTGATCATGGTTGACTTGTAGGGTGAGAGATTTGAACCTGCCATTCCATAGATGGGTCATCAACATTATGAAAGGTGTTAGAACCTTTATCCCCCTTTCTTAAACCATTTTCCCATCAATAGAAATTAAATAAAATGATTTCAAATATAATATTGAGCAGACCAAAATAATGTGCAAGCCTTCTCATGCTTTGCAAAAATTCATTCAAAGCTTCCTCAAGCCAATACCTTTCCAAAACACATAACAACTTAGCCTACAAGCCAAAATTACTTATCACAAAAATAAAAAGCTTCTAAATGGGTGGGGCGCGCCACCTATGACAGGATCTCATGGACCCTACCATCTAGGCCATGGTGGGCCTATGTGCACAATGGGCCCCTATGCAAGTTTAAATATTTTTAAAACTCAATAAAATAATTTTAGAATTTATTTGAATATTTAAATCAATGTAAAATCAATATCTCTGATTTTATAAATTCAAATTTGATAAATAAAATATCCGAAGATCTAGAAAAAATTCAAATAATAATTCCAAAATTGTATATATCATAAAACAAGCATAATTCAATTCATTAGATGAGGAAATAATCTATATGGTCTATGAATTAAAAAATCAAACACTGGGGCACTTCACCGTCAACTGTTGAATACAGACCACACTTATTTTATCAAACCGACCCAATGTTTCTCATGAACCACAATCTATGTAGAGGCTCATTAGTGGGTCACCAAAGTCTGGCTGATGAGCCAAGGGATCGCAATCCTAGTTTGTGGATCTCAGGTTCTCCACTAGAGACGGGTCAAGGTCACCTAGACATGATGCGACCACAGCTCCTGTGACGCATATGGGTATCTCTCGCACATGTATACGTTTCACCCTGAATAGTTACTTGCATTACTGAAACGGTCTATCAATATGCATGACATATGATGGTACATGGATGAATCTTTTGCCCTGTCTCTAAAGGCCATCATCACACACAAGGGTCACACAGTCACTCGACTCACTCATTCGAACATACTCCAACCTCATCAAGGGATGACCCATTAAAACCCTTATCGGTTAATTTTCTATGCCCTGATAACATAAGTTTTTCCCAACTGACTGGCCTAAACTGTCAAGCATAGTTCGATTTCAACAAACATCGTTTACTTAGTATGGTCCACAAGAGACCACACTCACATTGAGTTCATGTTCCACTATATCATTTCATTTTACAATCACTCATAAGGCCTTTAATAGCCACACTCACCCAACATCTCTCACTTGTCTTTGAAAGCCTTACATTCTCTCTTCCTCACTTTCTCTCATCTCCTTCTCTCTCTCTCAATTACAATCTTTCTCTCAAGAATTTTCACTTCTTTTCTCTCTATACATTAATTATGGCTTTCGTCATCAATCCTTTCACAAAATGACTTATGAAAGCAACGACTTTTTTTTTCTTTGTTGTTTGGATCTCATCTCAAAAGTAGTTATAGTCCATCTTTCATATCGCATTGTGAATCATGAACCTGTTGTCGTAGAAGATCATTATGTATCATCATCGCATGGGGTCGTATCTTCTTGGACTCAAAGGAGTTCTTCAAATAAGCTGCTCCCTTTTGTAGGCATACAACCAGCGCCACACATCCGGGTTCCATGGGTGAACAACACTATAGTTTGTTGTTTCAATTGGCTTGTCAAATACTAGCAAGTGCTCCCACTGGAATCATGACTCCTTTGACATGCGTATCGCCGTCATGTTGTAGCAGAAAATCCTTACTGCCTCAAAACACACACGGTGAAAGTCAAATCAAATTAAGGAAGTCTTTTAAACCAAACGGCCTCCTTGGCCGCCAAACAATCGGCCACATATTATGCCTCCATGTTGAACAATTCCACCACATCATGTTTCTTTGATTTGTAAGAAACTGTACCCCCTCCAAGCATGAACACATATCTAGATATAGACTTAGTATCATCTGGATCCGTGAGATAGCTTGCATCTGTATTAACTACTTGAGGTAGTAACTACTTAAATACAAGATATTAAAAAATCGGCTCTGTCAAATTTTTTAGCACTTATCACTTAATGTTCATACACTCTATACATATTCATAAAACAATTAGCCAAAATATAACCAAAGCATATTAAATATAAAATAAAAAGTTATTGAATCATCTTCCTCTATGTGACCTTACTATGTAATGTGGGATATATTTCATACCACAAAACCATGTAGTGTATTACTTGAGCTTTCTTGATTCCTTATTTTTACTTGTTTTACAAACTTTTATGCTCTTGGAAGAGCTTGCAACTTATGGAGAATAAATTGGTTATCGGTTTTACATGTCATGAAGTGTCCATCTCTTCGGCACTTGGATTCTCTCTATCTCACACCGTGAAGAAATTATCTTCTTCATCCCATCATTTTAAATTTAATTCCCCCACTGATCTTTAGTGTTTCTTTGCTACCACCAAGTCTATCTATGTATCCCTTCATCTTGAAAAAACCAAGATGTTTTTATAAATATTGTGTGTTTTTTTTTTTCTGCTATTCCCAGATCGAATACTCTTCATTTAGAGTGTCATATCTCGCCCACTCTGTATTACATCTCTCTAAAGTTTTACTATAATAAACCATACTCATGGCATACTTTAAAACATTTTTTTAAATGAGCCCTAAAAAGGTCTCCATAATTAGGAATCCAAAGATGTGCCTTATCACGTCATATCTTTTAATTTACTGCATAATAGAACTTGAGCATCCAATGATAAAAATATGATATCTCTCAACTCATAAAGATTTTATCTCTGAATCCTTTTGAGTATTGAAATAGACTCAAAAATATAAAATAGTGCTCAATTCCATCCCTAAATCATACCATTTAGTGAATCTTCATTTTAGTGACATTTACATCACAATGCAATTCTCTCAACAGAAAATCAGGTTGAGTACCTCTCAATAAAAAAATTGTTTCTCTCAATCCTCAAAGAATTTATTTTTGAAATCTTTGGTGTTGAAAACTAAACTCAAAACTAAATCATAACATCATAGTGTGAATCTCAAATAATATTTTTATTCAGATAAATAAATAGTGACATTCACGCCACAAAATAAATCATACTGCAACATTCCAAGATGAACATTATCTAATAAAATTGTCTTTTTTCTCTACCCTCATGGAGTTTCCCTTTCAAAATAATTTTGTTTGAAAGTAGAAACATAATAGTAACACATATATTTCCACAAGCGTTATATCGCACTGTTAAGTAGTCTTGATAAATATAACTATTTATGTCTCAAGAAAGAATACACCAAATTGCAGAAAATTCAGGATGGCCTATCTTCAAACTAAAAATTTTATTTCTCTCTTCTCATGGATATTTCTTTCTCAAATATATTTTATTAGAAAATAGACTCAAAATGCAAATATAAAAAACTTAGTGTGAACTATAAAACATTCTGTTAAGAATGGAAATAAAATCTTGACTTCCAAGTTGTGGAAATAATTTTCATTGTAGTAAATAACACTTGTGCACCTTTCAATAAATAGACCATATATTTCAAACTACAAGGAATTTCTTGATGAAACTATTTTTATTTAAAAGTAGACTGAATTTTATGAGCTATAATAAAATTTTAGCTAGAAATAAAGCCATATTGTTGGTAGGACAAATCACGAAACTCAATAGAGTTGGAACTGACACCCTTCATTGATGAGTCTATAACTCTCAATTCCTTTTGGATCTCCCATTGAAATATTACAGGTAGATGCTAATCTCAAAGACACACAATATAACTAAAGTATGCAATAGAAAAATGCATCATTATCTTCTTCATATTACTGTTCCAAAATAGCCTAGAATACCCATTATGCAGAGTGCCTTTTCGGTATTTGAATATTCCAATAATTCGTTAACGGGGGTGTATTACTTGACCACAAATGTCAATCTTTCTTATATCTCATTCTCAAACTTGATATAAATTCAATAACGAGAAAAACCAACTAATAACATCAAGTATCAATAGCTCTGATACCAATGAAAGAAAGACTAATGCGATTTTACAGGGGAATATATATATATATATATATATTCCTTTTTTTTTAGAATATCACTTATAAGTAGTCTTATAAAACTAATAAATCCAATATCTTAAAAACTTTGATGTCATTAAACCAATTTTCTTTGAATAAAGAAAAATTCCACAATTCTTATGCTTGGGAATATAAAGACAATATAATTGAATATGATAAGAAATAAAAGGAGAGTGTCAGAGATTACCTCAACCAGGCTTATTACACCCCACACTGAGTCACCATCATCCGATGGCGTGAGATCAACGATCAACCTTCAATCTCAACCAGAAAAATAAGTGTAAGCCAAACCCTCTAATGGAACTAAGAACTCCTTTATCACAAATCTCAAACCGTTAGGTGAATCCCCTTAGAAAACTAGTTTGAGAGAGATAAATTATCTTTTTGCTACAACCTAAAACCCTTAGCTATAAATCCATAGTTGAGAGATGTGAGAGATATCCAAGAGGTGGAAAGAATGGGGCATGCCCCCCTTCAGGCATTCATGAGAGAAACATTTCTTATAAGAGAGATAGAAAGATAAGGTGTATAGCTTTTGGATAGAGACAATCATTTTTATATGCTTTGAACAATATCAGGGTTCCTTAAGGTTTTTCTTGACTTTCCTCTCATGTGAGATTGAATATGAACCATTGATCATGGGTGACTTGTGAGGTGAGAGATTTGAGTCATCCATTCCATAGATGAGCCATCAACATTATGAAAGGTGCTAGAATATTTATCCCAATTTTTTAAACTATTTTCCCATCAATAGAAATTAAATCAAATAATTTCAAATATAATATTGAGCATACCAAAATAATGCACAAGTATTCTCATACTTTCCAAAATTTCATTCAAAGCTTCATTTAGCTAATACCTTTCCAAAACACGTAGCAACTTAGTCTACAAGCCAAATTCACTTATCACAAAAATAAAAAGCTTTTAAATAGGTGGGGGCGTGCCACCCATGAGAGGATCTCATAGGCCCCACCATCTAGGCCATGGTGGGCTCATGTGCACAATGAGGCCCCATGCAATTTTAAATATTTTTAAAAATCAATAAAATAATTTTAGAATTTATTTGAATATTTAAATCAACAGTATATCTGATTTTATAAATACAAATTTGATAATAAAATATCCAAAGATCTAGAAAACATTCAAATAATAATTCTAAAATCATATATATCATAAAAAAAACATAATTAAATTCATTAGATGGGAAAATGATCCATATGGTCTATGAATTAAATCAATCAAACACTGGGGCACTCCACCTTCAACTGTGGACTACCGACCACACTTGCTTTATCAAATCTACCCAGTGTTTCCCTTTACCCATAGTCTATACAGAGGCTTATTAGTTGGTCACCAAAATCTGGCCAATGAGCCAAGGGATCGCAATCCTAGTCAGTGGATTTCAGGTTCTCCCTTAGAGTGAATTAAGATCATTTAGACCTTATGTGACTATAGCTCATATGGCACATAAGGGTATCTCGCACATGCATACGCTTCACCCTGAAAGGTGGCTTGCTTTCTTGAAATGGTTTATCAATATAGATGTCATGTGATGGGATGTGGATAAGTCTTTAGCCCTTGTTTCTAAAGGCAACCATCACACACAAGGGTTACACAGTTCATCGGCTCATTCATCCTAGCATACTCTGACCTCATCAAGGAATGACCAATTAAAACCCTTATCGGTTAATTTTATATGCCCACATAATATAGGTTTTCCAACCGACTAGCCTAGACCATCAAGCATATTTTAGTATCAGCAAACATCGTTTCTTAGTATGATCCTTGAGGAACCACACTCCCACTAAGTTCATGTTCCACTATATCATTTCATTTTACAAGCACTCATAAGGCCTTTAATGGCCACACTCACCCAACATAGATGGCAATTAATTTTATCTGGAATATGTTATCTTATCTAAAACTAATATACTCTAGATATTTTTCTTGTTAGCTATTTGGTATTTCTTTTGTTTAATGTATAATTAAACCTATATATATATATATATATATATATGAAAAAGATAGGATTAGCCCACTAGCTCATATGAACAAATGAGCAACAGCTCAGATTGAATATGAGCCGATTTGACGATCACGGATGTCTGATAATGCTTAAGGTTTAATTTTTATTTATATAAAAAAAACTAAAATTTAAATACTACCGGACATCTGTGATCGTCAGATCGGCTTAGAATCAATCTGGAACGTTGGACGCATATGTTCATACGAACTAGTGGCCTAATCCTATATATATATATATATATATATATATATATATATATATATATATATATATATATATATATATATCTACCATGATCATCATTAGCATCAAAATATATAAAAATATTCACTGATATCATCATCATTATTATCATCATTGTCGATTATCTGATTGAGTTTTGTTGTCGATATTTGTAGGTCTTTTGCAATACAAATGCGCATTGTAAAAAAATGTGAAGAATATAGTCATTTATCTAGAGAAGGAAAAAGATGAGATTAGTCCAATAGCTCATATGAATATATAAGTCCAACGGCCCAGATTGAATCTTGGCCGATCTGACGATCACAGATGTCTAATAGTACTTAAATTTTATTTTATTTTTCTACAAATCAAAATCACTTGAAAGTTTAGATGTGTATTCTTCTCATCAAGGCACACCTAATAAAAATATAAAAAAAATTATCCGAGAAAAATAAAATGACCAAAATACCTTTCAAAACTTTTCAAGGGTATTTTGGTTAATTTATTTCATGTAAAATATTTTTTTGATATTTTTCGAATATTCACCTATTTTTTATGAACACACTTCTAAAATTTCAAGTAATTTGGATTTGTAGAAAAAAAAAACTAAAATTCAAACACTACCAGACATATATGATTGTCAGATCGACTTAGATTCAATCTGGGACGTTGGGCTCATATGATCATATGAACTAGTGAGCTAATCCCATATTTTCCCTCTAGAGAAATGTTTTGCAAATATTTACCTCTATATGTTGATACTCGGATGTTGGTGATAAGAATTACTATGGGGATGTAGAAAATTTTAGGAAATCAATGACTAATTGTCCCCATATTGTTATGGCACATAGGTTTTTTCTATTTGTACAAAATAATGTTAGGCGATGAATATATAGCAATATTAAATATTCTCACAAATACACATGAATTCAGTTATTCAATTCCTAAGTTTCTCTCAACAATTTTTCAATGAATTCAAAAATTTAAATAATAGAAAGGTATCTTTGAGATATTCACTTGTTTGGAACATTTTTTCTGTTTGTTACCTTTTTTTTTTTTTTTTTTTCAATTTCAGTTTTGAATGTGCCAAAATGGGACAATAGATAAAATGTAAAAATCAGAAAAAAATAATAAGCATGAATTAAATAGAAGTAATTTCAAAAGCAGTTATAATGAATTATTATTTTTTTGTCTTGTTTGGATCTTTTTTTTATTTTTTTTCAAATTCATTGAGGAGAATGCAAAAAATGAAAATAAAGGAAAAATAGGAATAATATAGAAGAATATAATAATTAGATCAGTTCCGACTGACTCGGACCCAATTAGTTCAGGTTTGGGTCGAAGTTGACCCAACCCAAAGCTGGCCCATTTGGGGCCCTATTCAAACATCTAGAAAAGCTTCTCTAAAAAAAATACTAAATTTCTAAGAACTACAATAAGAGATTAAATAACATAATATCCAATCAGAAAATTACATTGCAATAAAACTCAAACACGAAGAATTGGTAGCATAGAAATCCAATATTCCGATAAACACACACAAATTCAGTTATTCAATTCCTAAGTTTTTCTCAACCATTTTTCAATAAAGTTAAAAAATAATAATAATAGAAAGATAAAGTAAACAATATATATAGAGAACAACTTCAAATAATTTAAGTAATTTGTGTTTTTCGCTTGTTTGGAACATATTTTTTTTATGTTTGTTACTTTTTTTTCTTTTCTTTTTTCAATTTCAGTGTTTAAATATGACAAAATGGAACAATAGAAAAAAATAAAAAAACCAGGAAAAAAGAATAAACCCGAATTAAATAGAAGCAATTTAAAAAACAATTATAAAGATTTTACTTTGTCTTGTTTGGACTTTTTTTTTAGAAAAAAATTTAATGAAAATTTATTGAAAATTCACCTCTTATTTTAAATTGTTTAAAATAAAGTTATTTTCCCCTCAATGCAATTTAAAGGATGAAAAATTTATAACCTAATTTTAAGGAAAACTAATTATACATATTAACTACTTTTAAAGCAGAAAATTTTACATATACAAATATAAATATTTAAAAAATAAAATAAAGAAATTAGCCTAGCTTTCTATTATTTTATTTAAATTTTGATTAATAATTTCTCAAAAAAATAAATTAAATTTCAAACAGTTGAGAAAACTATATGAAAAGAAATTTAATATTAAAATACTAAGCATTTTTTTAGCTTATTTCAATAAATAGTAAAAATAAAGTTTTAAATTTACAGTACAAAAAAGAGATTTTTTTTTTTCAATATTTACGTTTAAATAAATAATTCAATACAATTTTTTGTAAGAGAATAATAAAGGAGAAATAAGAACTCAAAATGCGTGAATACACAGAAAATCTAAAAGCACACCTAACTTCGTGAATTTTGAGTTCTTCACTTGATAACACGGAATTGGAATTGGATACAACATGGTTCATACACAGAGAAAGAACTGATATCAAATTAAGAAACCTAAGTTCCTAAACTTCCGATTTCTTCAATTGATAATGAGTATATGGAGTTAAGGGAAAATGAAGATAAGATGAGGGAGAGAGAGATGATATTGAAGGGGGAGAGAAATATGATATTGAATCAACAAACCCAGGGGAGATAAGATATGAAATCAACAACCCAAGTTCCATGAATTTATGAGTTGTTCATTTCATAACGCTGAAATGGCACAACTATGGTAGAGAGATTTCTGTTACTGGTTGGGTAGGGATTTTGTTACTATGGTGATATTTCCGAAGGGAGTCAATTTAATGTCTCTCTTATTCATTGCATGCATATCGCACTTCATCCTATACTCATTCACTGTATACATATCGTTATTGATTCTATTGAATGCATAAGTGAAAGGAGGACTCGTGTGATTTAGCCGGATTATATAATAAATTTTTTTTTTTTTCTTCACGGTCTAGATCACTCACAAGAAATCATTTTACAATAAAACAAATTCAAATAAAATAAAAGAAAGGAATACAATAAGATATCAACATCTTGAAGCCATTCAAAATCACACTTTTCATTAATAAAGGAGAAACAACCTATGCTTGCGAATAAAAGATATAATAAATAAATATGGAATAAAGAAAAGAGGGTGCCAAGTATTACTTCAACTGGGCTTCTTATACCCGACATCGAGTCATCACCTTCCGATAGCGTGAGATCTAATGGTCAACCTTCAATCTCAGTCGAGAAAGCAAGTTTGGATAAGCTATACTAATAAAACATGAACCTCTCGATCACAAATCTCAAACCCTTAAGTGAATTCCCTTAGCAACCTAGCTTGAGAGAGATGCTTCTCTTTTCTACCACAACCGTATAGTATATATCCCAAAGAGAGTTGAGAGATCATGAGAGATACCATGAGAGAGTAGAGAGAACCACCATGAGATGGTAGAGAGAACCATCATGAGATGAAAGAAGATGAGAGAAGATGAGAGAATAACCATGAGATGAGAGAGAGTAGAACGCGCCCCCCTTTGATTGCATTAAGGAGAGAGAGAAGGTTTCCAAAGAGGGAAATTTTCGTAGAGTAGGGGGTACCTCGTTAGATGGATGAGAGAGAGAGAGAGATGGAAAGTTGTGGGTGTAAGAGATAAAGATATTTTGGTTGGGAACAACCCCTTTTTATAGTGCTTGAACAAGAATTTTTTAGTATTTTCCTTGGCTTACTACTCATGTGAGATTGAATATGCACTATTAATCTTGGGTGACTTGTGAAGTGAGAGATTTGAGTCGTCCATTCTATAGATTGGCTATCAACATCCTATAAAAGGTGTCAGAATCATTATCCCCCACTTCCTAAACTATTTCCCCATCAATTAATTCAAATAAGAAATTAATATATCATAATATTATCCTTTCTTATTTTATTCATAAGCCTTCTTATACATACCAAAATATCATTCAAAATTTCCTCATGGCTCAAGCTTACTTAAAACGACACAAACTTATCTCTCAAGCTTTAGAGCTTGATCTCCATAAAATATAAGGTTTCTCTAGGTGGGGCGTGCCGCCTATTTGGGCACATAATGGGCCCCACCCAATATGCAATAGTGGGTTACCAAAGTCTAGCCAATGGATAAGGGGGTCGCAGTCCCAATAGGATTTTAGGTCCACCCAAGAGGCGAAACCAATGTCATCATGACCTGATGTAATCCATAGCTTGATGGTGCGCAGGGGATATCTCTTGCACATGCACACGCTTGACTTTGAAAAGTGGTATGCTTTTCCAAAAACAGTTATCAATGTGTGTACCATATGATGGTACAAATGATGAAGCTTTGGCTTTGTCTTTGAAGGCCTCCATCATACACAAGGGTGACACAGTCCCTCAGCTCACTCTTCCGAGCATACTCCAACCTCATCAAGGAATACCCATATAACTCTCATCGGTTTGTTTCTCTTAGCCCAGGTAACATGGGTTTTTCCCAACCAGATCAACCTAGCATGTCAAGCACAGTTCAGTATCAATAAACATTATTTGCTTAGTATGATCCATACGAAACCACACTTCCACTAAGTTCATGTTCCACTATATAATTCATTTATAAGCATTCATAAAGCCTTTCATGGTCACACTCACCCAATATTTCTCACTTGACCTTTGAAGGCCGTATATTCTCTCTTCCTTACTTTCTCTCACCCTTGTCTCTCTCTCTCATGTGTCACAAAATCATTAGGTACAGGCCCATTTGCAAAAGGGTCAACTATCATTACCTTTGTAGGTATATAACTAATATCGATCTCTCTCAATTACAATTTCTCCCTCAAGCATTTTTGTTTATTTATTCTATCTAAATAGATTAATCATGACTTTCGCCATCAATTATTTTACAAAAGGATTTATGGAGGCTGCGCCTCTTTCTCTTTGCTGCTCGGATATCATCCTAAACATGGTCATAGTCCATCATTCATAACGCATCGCCAATCCTGAACCTGTTGTCACAGAAGATCATCACGTACCTTCATCATATGGGATCGTATCTTCATGGGCTCAAAGGAGTTTCCAAACACGTTGTTCCCTTTTATAAGCATACAATCAGCACCACATATTGAGGTCAATGGGTGAACAACATTATAGTATATTGTTCCAGCTGGCCTGTCAAACACTAGTAGGTTCTCCCACTGACATATTTAGTTTATCTGGATCTTTCATGATAGAGTGCATGTACGTCTGAATATTCAAGCAATTGTGGGAGTATAGCAACTCCCACTCAATTATTGCACATATAACATATACATTGTTAGCATTTTTATGCATATATCATGAGGTAGTATAGGAAGTCTTATGCAATAAGTAATTCAATGCTCGTTGGTTTCACAATATGCAAAATCTTCCTAAACCACAAAGGTTCAACTACACTAGTTTTCTTAGTAATAAATCCATACAAACTAAGTTATTTAATCAACACAATATGTGTCAAGGAAGCCTAGCAAGATGACCTTCCTACAACATTGTATATGGTTCAAGGTCTTAGGTAATCGATGATTCTAAATAACTAGAAACATGGGTAAAAGCATATGGGTATTTAAAAACCAGTACATGAATAAATGACAATTTTCTCCCAAGTTTATAAATACCTTCAAGACACAATGTGTTTCTCTTTAATTAAAAAAACTATTGACGATACATATATATTCACATGCAAAAGTTAGATAATAGTATGACAATTTAGAATGTTTTTCCATAAAGACTCAGTGGATCTTGCAAGACTTTTGGTTTTCTCAAAACTATATTTATAGACTTTAGGTTTTTTTTCTCAAATCATCTAACTAAATTTTAAAATACATGTTTATTCTTCAAAAATTATTTTATCTCATTCACCTTTAATTTCCTACATGGCCACAAAAAACAAATCATAAAGGCCATATTATAATTTTATCAAAAATAAAACATGACTAAATAATGGTTACAAAAAACTGACGAAATATTTTTTATTGGTAAATATGGAGACTTTATCAAAAAATCATCATCACATGCAGCACATCATATTATTGGACATTATTGAGGGGATGGTCACTAAAACCCAATTCTATCATAACACTCCTTTCGTGCTTAAATATTTGAATGAGCCAAATCCATCTCTTGCGTTTCATATTTCGGATCATAGTCCTTGATCAAACCACATCTTCATGTATATCACTACCTTAAGTAATTCATACTCAAGCACCTTAAGTATTCAAAACCGACTCTTTCAAATTTGTTAGCACCTATCACTTACTGTCTATACACTCCATAAATATTCATAAAATAAATAGCCAAAAAATAATGAAAGAAAAATATGAAACATAAAATAAAAGGTTACTGAATCATCTTTCCCTATATGAACTTACCGTGTAATGTGGAATAGAATTCATACCTCAAAACCATGTAGTGTAGTACCTAGGCTTTCTTGATTCTTTGCTTTTACTTATTGACAAGTTTTTGTGATCTTGGAAGAGCATGCAACTGATAGATAATTTATTGGTTATCGGTTTCACATTTCACGAAGTGTCCATATCTTTGGCACTTGGATTATCCCTTTTTCACACCGTGAAAAAATAATCTTTTTCATTTCATCATTTCAAACATCACAAATTTCGATTCTTCCACTGATTTTTAGTGTTTCTATGCAACCACCAAGTCTCTCTATATATCTATTCATTTCGAAGAAAGCAATATATTTTTATAGGTATTGTGTTTCTTTTTCTTTCTGCTATTCCCAAATCAAATACTTTTCACATAGAGTGTCATATCTAGCTAGCTTTGCATTACCTATCTCTGAAGTTTTACTATTATAAACTATACTCATGGTGTACTATGAAACTTTTAAATGGCCTCTAAAAAGGTCTTCATTATGAAGAATCCAAAGATGTGTCTTAACATGCCTCATTTTTTAATTTACTACAAAATAGAACATTAGCATCCCATGATAAAAATATGATATTTCTCAACTCATAAAAAGTTTATCTTTGAATGCTTTTGAGTATTGAAATAGACTTAAAAAATATAAAATAGTGCTCATTTCCACTCCAAAATCACACTATTTAGTGGGTATAATTTAGTGACAATCACGTCACAATATTTTCTCAACAGAAAATCAGGTTGCGCAACTCTCAATGAAATAAATGTTTCTCTCAATTCACAAAGGATTTCTTCCTGAAATCTTTTATTCCTCTCTTCCAATAAATATTTCTCTCTTAAATAAATTTTATTAGAAACTAGTCTCAAAATGGAAGTCTAGAAACTTAGTGTTGGCTATAAAATATTATGTTAATAATGAAAATAAAATCATGACTTCTAAGTCATTAAATTGAACATATCTTTCAAACCACAAGGAATTTATTGATGAAACTATTTTTGTTTGATCAATTCCGGAATAGAGAGATCCCGATTGGGTATCAGCTAGACCATTTCAGAATCAGCCATAAAATGGGGTCCTACAATCACACCTGTTTTTTCAAAGTCGGGAGGGTATTTTTGTAATTCTCTTTAAAAATTGGGGCACCTATCGTGTAGTATTACTTCTTGTCCTACAGGTCCCTTTCTTGGGCCACACGCCCCTATCTTGTCATTCAAGGCCCCTGGGGGGCATAAGCCCCTATCAACTATTCATGCTTTTCAAGTGCGCATATGAGAACTGTAATGAGGAGGGTTTTATACATGTCAAACTTATTCTACATATTCGATGTGGGATATTTCATCCCATTCACCTTGTCATTGGACCCTATGGAGGTTGGGATCATTAGCTCTTTCTCTCTCTCTCTCTCTCTCTCTCTCTCTCTCTTATATATCAATATCTATTGTTCGATTTCTTCTTTTTACGAAGAAATAAATGGCATAATTATATTAATTTCTTTTATAACATGGTGACTTTTAATAAAAATTTAGGAATATTAATTTAAAGATAGGGTTCATACAACGAGGCCATTTGAAATCAATCTCTCTCTCTCTTTCTCTTTCTCTTTCTCTTTCTCTCTCTCTATTAACAATCTCTTCCACTAATTTTTTTTTTTTTTCTTTCTGTTTTTTTGGTTGGGGTTCTTGGGCTCGCTTTTATCATGTGGCGTTGTTTTCATAATGAAGTTGCAATATTTATTTTGTTAGTATCATTTAGATTCCCTATTAACTTTCCTATGTTGATTGGGCAGCACTTTCATGTTCAAAAGAAAGAAGGGGCCTACATTTTCTATCACTACAATATTTCATTTTTGGCTATGCCATTAGAAGTATTTACTTTCTTTAAATACAACTTGCTGTCCAATATTGTTCGTATGGCTTCGTCACAATTTGTTCTCTTTGAAGGATGTTTGCATGTCTTCTTATTTTATCTTTAAAATTGTTGCATGCTGCTTATATTATTGAATATCACGATACCTTTTATAAATCAAATTATCTTCATCTTTCTTTGATGTGCTTGTCATAGCATTAGGTATCAGTATTATATCAATTTAAACCTGTTTCTGATGACAAAAGTTTTGGAGGCTGCGAGTATCTCATTAACAATTGAAAATCTTTCCCTTTACTTGTCCAAAAAAATCAAAATATGAGATAAGTTTTTCTTTTAATACGAAGTCACATAATATCCTCTCCGGGATAAGTTATGTATCCAATAACAAGATGTCAGGGGCAAGCCTGATAGTGTAGGTGAGCATGAAGCATGTACACGCTTTGGGGATTTTAGACAAGTAGCACAACAAAACCCTAACACTCAGAGATACTCAGGTGGCCACTAATTTGGATGATTTATTCCTAGATCGAGTCAATGAACTGTCACATGAATTCAATGAATGGGAACATCGCGATCAAAATTAAGAGGAACATCTTTTTTCATTTTGGTTTTATGTCATATTTTACGAATTGTATGCTTTATTGTAGTCTATGTATGATTATACTAACCCATGATAATTCTACGATTTTTCTTGTGTGTGATGTAAATTTAATGGTTAATATAAGTTCATACATGGAAAGAACATCTCAATATTCACATATTGATCAAAAAAATGAAAGTTAATAATGTAGTACCCCCATTTCTTATTAAATTCCTAAAAAACAACATTTATAACGATTTTTAATAATTTTTTTGAATTTTTTTTATTACCGAATCCGATCGATTCAACCGCTTCCCGATTCAAACCACTAATTTACCGATCCTGATGGGTTTTTGGGATGCCCAATCTGGGGCCTCGATC
Organism: Amborella trichopoda; assembly: GCF_054954075.1. Taxonomy (NCBI): domain Eukaryota; kingdom Viridiplantae; phylum Streptophyta; class Magnoliopsida; order Amborellales; family Amborellaceae; genus Amborella; species Amborella trichopoda. The sequence continues at coordinate 22,621,609 of NC_142344.1, forward strand.
CATTTTTTAAACCACTGTTTGAAAGTAGACTCAATTTGATGAGTTACAATCAAACTTCAACGAAAATAAAATCATATGATTCGTAGAAAAAAAATCACGAAATTGGACAATTTCTAGATTTTGCAGAGTCAGAACTGACACCATTTATTGATGAGTCTATAACTTTCAATTCCCTTAGGATCTACCACTGAAATTTTGTAGGTAGATCCTACTCTAAAAAACATATAATATTACTGAAGTATGCAATGGAAAATAACTCATTGTCTTTTTTATATCACTGCTCCAAAATAGAACATAATACTTATTCTACAGAGTGCCTTTTTCGGTGTTTGAATATTCCAATAATTCTTAACCAGAGGTGTATTACTTGACCACGAAGGTCATTAGCTTTCTTATATCTCATTCACATGCTAGATCTAGACTCAAATAAAGAAAAAAAAGTACTAATGGCAACAAATATCAATAGCTCTGATACCAATGAAAAGAGGACTCGTGTGATCTAAACGGAGTATATAATAATTTTTTTTCTTTCTTTTCTTCACAGTCTAGATCACTCACAAGAAGTCCTTTTACAATATAACAGCTTCAAATAAAATAAAATAAAGGAATACAATAGGATCTCAAGAACTTGAAGCCATTAACAAAGAAATGACAACCTATGCTTGGGAATAAAATACATAATAAATAAATATGGAAGAAGCAAAAGAGAATACCGGAGATTACCTCAACCAAGCTTCTTACACCCCACATCGAGTCATCACCTTCCGATGACGCGTGACCCAATGATCAACTTTCAATCTCAACCAAGGAAAGTAAGTTTGGACAAGCCACACCAATGGAACATGAACTCCTTGATCACAAAACTCAAAGCCTTAAGTGAATCCCCTTAGCAACCTAGTTTGAGAGATATGCTCTCTTTTCTGCCACAACTCTATAGTCTAAACCCCAAAAAGAGATGAAAAATCATGAGAGACACCATGAGAGAGTAGAGATAACCACCATGAGATGGTAGAGAGAACTACCATGAGATGACAGAAGATGAGAGAAGAACCATGAAGTGAGAGAGAGTAGGGTGTGCCCTCCTTTGATTGCATAAAGGAGAGATAGAAGCTTTCCAACGAGAGAGAGAGAGAGAGAGAGAGATTTTCGTAGGGTGGGGCGTGCCCCACCTTACATGGATGAGAGAGAGAGAGAGAGAGAGAGAGAGAGAGAGAGAGAGAGAGAGATGGAAAGTTGTAGGTGTAAGAGATAAGGTGTAGAGATTTGAGTTGGAATAAACCCATTTTTATTGTGCTTGAACAAGATTAGGGTTTCTCAGGGTTTTCCTTGGCTTGCCACTCATGTGAGATTGAATATGCACAATTGATCTTGAGTGACTTGTGGGGTGAAAGATATGAGTCGTCCAATTTATAGATGAGCCATCAATATCCTATGGAATATGCTAGAGCCATTATCCTCTGCTATTTTCCAATCAGTTAATTCAAATAAGAAATTAACATATCATAATATTATCCTTTATTATTTATACAAAAGTCTTCTCATACATACCAAAATATCATTCAATTTTTTTCTCAAAGCTCTCAAGCTTACTAAAAACAACACAAACTTATCTCTCAAGCTTTAGAGTTTGATCTCCATAAAATAGAATGTTTCTCTAGGTGGGGCGTGCCACCTATTTGGGCACATAATGAGCCCTACCCAATATGCAATAGTGGGCCAAAAGACCTATTAGGGTTCTCATGCAATTTAAGTTATTTTTGTATTTTTAGAGATACACAATCATATTTTAATATTTAAATCAAGATATCTATTTTTATTAATCCAAATTTGATAAATAAAATATCTAGAGATTCTCTATTAAGAGTATCGACATTGACCTCTTTACTCTTATGATTATCATCATCATGTATCAAATTAGTATAGTTTTCTCGTAGGAAAAAAATCACATCGTCATGAACAGAAAGATTTAAAGAGACATCAACACCCAAAGAAAGATCATGATGAGCCTCCACTCTCTTATCATGATCACCCAACTCACGACCCATATGAGACTCGTACTCGCAAGAAGCTCTAGAGGTATTGCTAGAAAAGGAGTCTAGCATCTTATGGGTTACACGTGAGCCTTCTATCATGTTCAACAAGATGATGGATGTTGTAGTAGCAACAACGTCCCTAGCTAAAAGACCTGTGAAAGCATCATGTGGCTGAACGATCACTCCACCAGAATTGACCGCTGCGTGCACAACTTGAGGCTGCAATCCACCACTAGAAACCAACAAAACATTAGACGCTATTGTAGCGTCCATAGATAAACATGGCTGATACTTGTACATATTCTCTCAAATAAATTATACTAAAATGTTGATTTCCTAAAATCTTGTATTAGGGGATGATCTCTTATACTCTTCCTAAAATATCTACTCTTCCAGCACAAATTTTAGGAAAGGGTTGGATAAAAAAAATTCTCCTATTTATCAATAAGATATGGAAACAATATCTCTCTCTTCCTAAAATCTCTACTTTCTCTCCTTCTCTTATCAAAATCTCTATTCTACATGCACAAAATTTTAGTCTCTATCTCTTTCCCTAAACATGAGGTATATGTCCTACAACTTCTATAACGTTAAGATCCATTCTTATTTTCATGACAAGTGCCCACCTCTTAACTTTGCTTAATAATGTAATATAGATATACGTATATATTTATATAATATTTATATTATTACATTATAAATAATATGTTTATTATATTAAATCTATTATATATAATATATTTATTATATTATATATAATATATATTATTATATATAATATATATTATTATATATAATATATATTTATTATATTATATATAGTATATACACATCTTATATTAGATTAAAAATTTGATTTCCAAGAATCTCTTATTCTCTCTCTCTTGCACGTACTCTCTCCCCAAAATCTCTTTTAAAATCGCTCATTATCTCTCTCTCTGTTGTGCATATTCTCTTAAATAAATCCCTACTAAAATGTTAATTTCCTAAGATCTTGTATTAGAAGATTATATCTCATACTCTTCATAAAATAGATACTCTTCAGGCATAAAATATTAGAAAAGGGTAGAGATCCTATTTTCTCTACTCTTCACGCACAATTTTTAGGAAATGGTTGGATAAAAAAATTATCCTATTTCTCAATAAGATATGGACACAATATCTATCTCTTCCTAAAATCTCTATTTTCTTCCTTTTCTTAAAACATTATTATCTACATGCACAAACTTTTAGTCTCTCTCTTCTCTTAAACATGGGATATATGTCCTACAACCTCTATAATATTATGGTCACTTCTTATTTTTACGACACGCGTTCACTCTTTAACTCTTGCATTAGAGTCCATTCTTATTTTCGAGACATGTGTCTACCCCTTAACTCTTGCTTAATAATGTAGCATATAATGTAGTATATATATATATATATATATATATATATATATATTTATATTATTATATTATAAATAATATATTTATTAGATTAAATATGTTATATATAATAATATATTATAATTACATATAATATATATTTATTATATTATATATAATATATGTTATATATAATACAAATATGCAAATATTATATGTAATAATAATATATTATTATATATAATTTATTATAGGGTTTGTTTAGAGTTAACAACCCCTAAAATCATAAAGGTTAAAGTTAGAAGGGGTTGTGATGGGTTTATTTATCAAAAAGATAGTTTAAAAAATTATTTTAATAGGTAACTTAACCATTAAGCAATGAAAAATTTGAAATTTTTACAAAAGTATAATGATATTTTGGAAGTTAGTGTCCTAAATTTTATTTGTAGAATACCCTTGTCTTTTAGTAAAAATCTATGAAGAAAACAAAAGTAGCTCTTGTCTAATATGTACAAAATTGTCCTTACTTAATAATGAAAATATCACAAAAAGTAATTTTTTTTAAAAAATAGAATATACTGGAATTTTATTTGTAGAATGCCCTTGTTTTTTAGTAAACTTTGCCCTTTATAAAGAAAACAAAAAATATTACACAAAATAATTTTTTTTAAAAAATAGACTATAATCTTCACCACTCTCTCTATCTTTAACCTTTGTAATTTTAAAGGTTGTGAAGTTTAGATTATCCCTTTATTATATTATATATAATATATACATATCTTATATTATATTAAAATTTTGATTTCCTAAATTCTCTCATTGGCTCTCTTGCACATACTCTCTCTCTCTCCTCAAAATCTCTCATTATATATCTCTTTCTCTTGTGCATATTCTCTCAAATAAATCCTACTAAAATGTTGATTTCCTAAAATCTTGTATTAGGAGATTATCTTTTATATTCTTCCTAAAATAGTTACTCTTCATGAATAAAATATTAGGAAAGGGTAGATATCATTTTTTTCTCTACTTTTCACTCACAAATTTTAGGAAATGGTTGGATAAAAAAATTGTCCTAGATATGGAAACAATCTCTCTTCCTAAAATCTCTATTCTCTCCCTCCTTAAAATCTCTACTCTACATGAACAAAATTTTAGTCTCTCTTCCCCTAAATATGTGTATATATCCTACAACTTGTATAACATTAGAGTTCCTTCTTATTTTCATGACATGTGTAAACCTCTTACCTCTTGTTTAATAATTTATTCTCTCTGTTCTCCTAAATATAACGTATATGTCCTATAACCTCTATAACATTAGGGTCTTTTTTAATTTTCGCGACACGTATCTACTCTTTAACTCAACTTTTGCTTAATTATGCAGTATAGATAGTATAAATATAAATATATATAATATAAAAGATATTTTTTAATTAGTTAACTTTTAAAATAAATTATAGCTATTTTTTTTAACTATTTATGACCAAACAAATATAATTTTCAACTAAAAATGCACTTATTTGTAAAACTGCTTATAAGTTTGTCTAAAAATTTTTTATGATGAAAACTGACAATGAACAAATAATTTATTATCATAATGTTATTGAAATTGCGAATTATCAATGACAACAATTACAATCAAATAGGCCTACTTCTCGATAACATGCTTGCAAGTAAATCTCCATCCGGTGCTAATGGAGGGCAAAATTTCTGAACGCAAGGATAGAGACTAAAGAAAGGCACTGTTTCACTATTCGTAATCTTTCATAAATATTATTCAAATTACGTGTGCTTGAGCCGGTGATTATAAATATCTCTTCATAATTCCAAGGGTCCCGGCCTTCGAAGGTTTCAGTAAAACTTTTCTTCCAAGAAAAGCACAACTAAAGCCCGGTCGTTCTCCCGGTCTCAGGAGAATCACACCTCTTTCTCTCTTTACACTAATCCACAATCCACCATGGTTCTCGAAGTGGGTTCTCTGGTTTTTCATTCCTCTCCTCTTCTCTTCAGTTGATTTTATGTTGACATGTTCGTTTCAAATAAAGGGTTTAAACCAGATCGATCTACCCTGCCATTATTTATTTTTGTTCCTTTTCTGCGATTTTCAGGCTACGATGATTTGCATTGACAACTCGGAGTGGATGAGAAACGGGGATTACTCCCCCACGAGATTGCAGGCCCAATCAGAAGCTGTAAATCTTATTTGTGGAGCCAAAACACAGGTTTTTCTTCTTTTTATCTATTATCTATGACGCTGGTTTCCCTATGATTTGTATTCGGTGTTTGAGCGGTAATGTTTAGCGTTGGTGATGCCCCCAGCTTAGGGTTTTGATCGTGCAAGATTTGCCCCTTTTGTTGTTCTCAGATCTCCCTGTTCCTGAAACAATGGGGTTTCTTAATTTTTATTTAGTTGGTTAGTTTTATGAATGGATGGATTGCCAAGTTGAGGATATGCTATGAGTATTGTTGTTTGATGTTTGGTACTCTTTTACCCAAAAAAAAGATACTATTTTTCTAATAATTAGTCTTCGGTGCTTAAAATTTTATGTCGAATGTTGCTGATGTCCCAAAAATTAGTGTCCTTATCGTTTAAAGTTTTATTATGTTATGGTGCTCATATAGTTGTGTTCCTGAAATTGTGGGGTTTTGTCTGTTTGTTGAGATGCTTGTTCCTTTGAATGGTTAGATTCAGAGTTGATGATGTGCCACGGTTATATGTTCTTTTTTATCTTTGTTTTTTGGCTAAGCGATTTGGGAATTTGGATTTTTTGCAGTCCAATCCAGAGAATACGGTGGGGCTGCTGACGATGGCTGGGAAAGGGGTGCGTGTCCTTGTAACCCCTACAAGTGATCTTGGAAAGATTCTGGCGTGCATGCATGGTAAGTGTGTTATTGATCTATGTGTTTTTATTTTTATTTCGCTGAGAAACACTTGTTGATTCTTCCATAATTTGATTCTTTGGTTCGTGGTATTTAGCTCATGTCCCTCTCATAGGTCTTATCTTTAGGGTGCCTGCTAGTTGGGTACCAGAAAGGTTATTGTACTGCATGTTTACATAGATTATTGTACTGCATGTTTACATTTTCTGTTTCTATAAGTATGATATTATCATACTTCCCATTTAAATGGGACTACAATTATAAGTTCTAGTAACATGGAGCTTATCAAAAAAATAAAAATAAAAATATAAGTTCTAGTAACATTGAGTAGACGAGTGGTGGAAGTCATTTGTCTATTTCATTTGGGGCTTTCTCGAAGTAGTGGAGCTCAATGGGATTGGTCCTCACAAACAAGATAATGGTGTGGATTTCTTTCTAGGAAGGTCATTTGTTTTGGCTTTGTATTTTCTTGGGTGTTTTTGAAGCTGAATTGCTTCTTTGGGGACTAAATTTACTGGATCCAAATTATGCATACCTAACATGTATGTTTCTTTTACCTGCTTTATTGAAGTCTTGAAGAGGTTAAAAGCTTTGTCCTTGGATCAAAGCTCACATTCGTCTAGCCCATAATCTCTCTAGATTGTTAATGTCCCCTGCTCTTTTGATGCTTTTTTAGGGCCAAAAAATTGTCCTTAGACCCCCTCAATGCTAAAAATGAAAAAAAAGAAAGAAAGAGGGAAAACTAAGCTGGGTAGGGGTGATCTTCAAGTGGTGAAACCCTCTCCTTTAAGCTATTCGATCAATGAAATGGATCACTCTGGTGAGTAGTCAGGACATTTGTTGGTGGTTTTGGTCTTATGATGATAAAGTCAGTAGTCTATGCTGTCATCACTTGTGAATCTGCTTCTGATACTTCCTATCCTATTTATAATATTTCTTACCATCAATAATGTTTATTTTAGCTTAAAATTGAATACTTTAAATGTTAGACAATGGATGTGAACAGTCTCTTTTTTTTTAGGATGACAATGGATGTGAACAGTTACAATATCTATTTGATATTTTGAATTGATTAAATTGATCATGAGGTTGTTTATAATTCTTGTTATTTTAAAGTATTTCTTAAATCATTTAAATATTATTGTTATTTTCCCAGTACTTTCAGCTTGTTTGGTTATTTATGAAACACTGTTTTCTCTCTTGAAGTGCCAAATTCTTTTTCTTCTTACATCCCAAGCCAAGCAGTGTCCTATGTGAAATTGGTAAAATTAGCATATGAGTCTTTGGTCTGAAGTGGAAATTAATTGATTTCATGACCCATCAACTTCTTTAGTGGCATGACCAAATTTGGTCAAAGTTCCTACAGTGGTCCACACAGTGCTTTTCAGAGCCCGCACACAATCTGCCAATGCAGTCTGCCATCTTAAGTGTGAAGAACCGCCAACTATACCTTTTATTGTATATGTTAGTGCAAGGAATTTATTCATAACCTCTACTTGATGAAGATGTGATGCTTAATTTGGTGAGGATATGTCTCTCTATAGCCATTTTGGCAATCGGGAGCTGGAGTGAATGTTCCTTTGTAGTTTAACCCGTACTTCTTAACAGTAGGAACTTTCAAATATGTTGGATGAACAGTCATTGCATGCTGAATGATTCTGTCTGTGATGCATCTTTGTTAAATTAAATGCTACTTGCTTATCTTTTAAAGATCATCATTGTCATCATCGTCATAGCCTTACCCCAACTAATTGGGGTCGGCTACATCAATCTTGGACTTCCATTCTGCTCTATTAAACATAATTTCTTAATTTTCTCATCTTTTATGACTCTCAACTCAATATTCCATATTTGAAGTGGCCCATTCCTTGGACTCAGAATGGACTGCTAGGTGGTTCACATGCTAAACATTGTCTCTCAATGGCAAATTCCACCCATAATGGAGATCTATGGGCTGTCATTTTTCTTGTCACATGTTTTTCTTCCACTCAGTTATTATGAACTTACAGGTTGTAGCGTCTATATGATCAGTTTGTAGTGTGATTGAATCATTGAAATTATGAAATTTGCAAAGCATTATTATGGTGAAAAATACGTCTAAGACTTGTTTGAGTGCATGTAATAACATAATAACAGATGCTTTTTATAGCCTATTGCTAGAACGTACAGAAGGCATAATATTTTATATGAGAAAGTTATGTAGGTACTTTTTTATCACTTGCTGTAATTTTATTTCTTTTTACTTGTTATGACTTACATGTTTTTAAATTCACTTTTGACTAACTTAAAATAGAAATTGGTTTTTTAACTATAAATTGTCATGTATACTATAGCTTTGTTAGTTTCACTTGGGAACTCGAAATATTGGTTGGCTCTAAAGCGAGGAAGAGTGAATAAGTGGGAAATAAATTGGTTAAAGTGTTTTAATAAAACCTCTTTGTTTTTGGCCAAGTTGATCTATTAGAATGGGCTGAACCGTGCAACAAATCCAATTGGCTGGCTTTGTTGTTCAGTTTGGTTAAATTGGCTTTCATGGAAAATAGTCGTGACTGTGTTGGATTTGGTTGGCACCATTAATTCAAGTAAGATCTTCATTAAAAAAAAAGATCATCTGTTTAGTTTTGGGCATAGGTGCTAGAACCATAGCGTTGGTTGGTAGGATTTATTTGGACAAGAATTAAGGTAGATACTATTTTGAATGTAGTGCTTGTTTATATGGGTTTGTAACTTTGTGGTGCCCTAAGATAGGTCCCATACTTTTTTGGAATCATTGTGGGGTTTCCTCCTCGCCATCTAGATAAACATGAAGGTGGTAAGTTTTACTCGGTACATGATTTATTGTTTGCTATCCATCAAAACAAGATCTATTATGCAGCACATCAAGCAACTCATGGGATGGATAAACTTTGGGAATTGATCCATTGTCATATTTATCCCTACTCCCATTGGGGCTAGGAAGTAAGCCCCACAACCCAAAGCGGGGAAAAACAAATAGAATTTGCTACGAAAGCCGGCTAACGGGGGGATTCTTGCTTATGATAACATAGTTATGGAGAAGGTAATAGCCAAAATAGGATTCATTTTGGCTAGAGCGCTCAAATCCGCTATATATTTGACATGGGTTTGCCGTAATGCTGGAACTATGTCGAATGCATCTATCGTCATTGATGCATAAATAAAGATACCAATTAGTAGTGATTGAATTCCTTTTATGGTTCCACATGAGAAACCAGTACGAATATAACTTACATGTCCAATCGAACTATGAGCTAGAGGTGTTTGACTTTCGTTTGGGCCATGGTGGCCAGTGCTCCTAAGATCATAAAAGCGATGCTGCAGAAAAAGAAGATTTGTTGCAATGTAGCTCCATAGGAACCATAAATAGAAACACGTGACATATTTGCCGAAATAGAGATTTTAGGCGCAATAGAAAGGAATGCTGTAATCGGGGTGGGTGAACCCTCATAGATATCAGGTTCCCGCATATATAGAGTCAAAAGAGATATGGAGTCCGAAGGGGAGGGGGGTTTTCTTCAGGGCTCGAGAGATGGAATAGATAGGGCCCCACGAGTTGTTAATTCGCCGTTGGGGAATGAACATGAAAGGGAACGAGGAATTATCAACGAAACGAAAAAGTGCTCTCTGAACCGAACGTGGAAGTTTTTTTCCATTAGACAGCTGTTCTCGTAACTCCACTCTCGACTCGGATTTTATATCCAAAAGGTCTGCTCTCGGCCATTCCACACGCTGCCTATCAGAGGCGTGGTTCTCTCTAGTGGATTCTTTTTTTTTGTAGTAGATGTCGAACCTGCTGCTCAGTGGGCAGGCGCAACAGCTACATGGCTCCTTCCTTTCTGTTGTAGCCAACGCTTTCTCGGGCAGGCAAAGGCCGAAGGCTGCTATCCCAATAGGCCAGCGGGCAGAACGAGGAGAGGGCCCGGCAATCATACCACCGGGGTCGAAAAAGCGTGTTATCTTCTCTCTTCAGATAACACGCACCCTCGGCCATCCTCGACCTTCTTCGTTTTCGATGAAAAACTTATCTCGATATCCGAAAGCTTTTTCCTTCCCCCGCCGCATCTCCCTACCTTCGTCGAGCCTTTCCTTTAGTGGTTGGGGGAAGCATTCCCTTATCTGAACCTGGCGGGCATTCTTTCGCTATGGGGTGTGTTTGGTTTGAACATAGCATTGAATAAAGCAAGCCTCTGGGAAGCAACATGGATGACAAAAAGAGGGCGCTTCCCTGTGTAGCACTGAATAAAAGGAGGACCAAGGAGCAAATCCCCAAGCGAGAAGAGTTATAGCATCAAATCACTCGGGGCTTTGCTCCTTGCCCGTGTAGCTTAACGACTGAACTCGTTTCTTGCCATCCTATTTGGGCTCGTTGTGCTAACGACAAAACGGGGCTTCACAACAGCAAAAAGCCCAGCCAATAAGTAGACCTTGCTTGCCACTACTTCGTTCGCTAGGTACCAACGAGCAAAGCCAGTGGTAGTGTAGCCTAGCAGAGCAAGCCAGTGGTAGCAATGTCAAAGCCCTCTTCAACTTGGGCTTTGACAAGACTTGGCTACCACTGGCTTTGCTCGTTGGTAACCTTTTTTTAGGCGTTCCGCTACCTTTGGACTTACATCCATAAACCCGAAAACGGGGTTTGTTCCCTTTCGTCAAGTAGGTAGGCATACGAACCACTTTCGCTTTGCCTCATACTCTATTGGAACAAAGAAGAGGCTGAATGGAGAAAGGGACAAAGGCGGTCTTGCTCGACGCGAAGGTTGCTGGTTCAGGGGTAGGGTACGGTACTAAAGGTCCTCGGACTTTCAGGCGGTTTTTTTGGCAGCTGTTCACCGTTGGATCTCGCCAATACAGCCCCCCTATGGTTTTCATTAACGAGATATCCTCTTTTTTTTTTCATTGTTCCTAGGGATTTCTTGGGTAATCAGCTCCCATGCTGCAAACAGACAGTCAAATCTTAACCTTGTCGCTCTTCTTTCCTTGTGGGCAGGATGCACACCAACAACGTGCGTTGCGTGATTCCACTGTGTTTGCACTTGACTGGGTGGACAGTTGATCGGAAGAGAACTTCGATTCGCCCGGCCAGCAGGCGGGCGGCGTGCTTATCTTGTGTTACAACACTACAGAGCGAGCGGCTCTTTTAGGCAAGCGGCTGTGTGACAACACTCCAAAGAAAGTGGCGCTTTCGTGTAACATGCTATGGTCTCAACGCCCTTACAAGGTAGTGATGAGTTTCGCACGCTCTAAGCCCGGCCACACGTGGTTAACAAGATTGGCCGCAATCTGAGCGGGACCACCCACCCTACTTTACCACCTATAGGCGGCCATCTGTCTTACAGCCGCCTGAAAAGGAACTGCAGTGATCTTGAATAGGGATCCTACAACGATAGATAGAATCCCCATAAAAATACCATTAGATCGAGCACTGGTGATTTCGTATTCGGTCAAAATCTTGGCTAATTGATCGAAATGGGTAGCTCCAATAGACCCATAGATCATGGAACAAATAGGGTAGGTCCAACCACCACACTACACGTCTAGACGCGAACCCCCCTTGTAACTGAACGTGCGACTCTCACCGCATACGGCTCGCACAAAAACACCTAAATCCATTCCGAGCCCTTTATTCCACCTCTCCTCTCCAATCCTCGAGAAAACGGGGGCGATGTGCTATGAAATGGGGCTTCCTTTGCTTATTGTATCGGCTTGGCTTCGTCCTAGGAGCGATTTGCCGCTTCTGCCTCTCTAGGCTTTGCTATTGCTCCCCCCTATATAAGAGTATGGTCGGCCGTCCCCCCTGCCCCTCCTAAATTTCCCGCCCCCCTACTTTTTCCATTTTCCGTCCCGCCCTGGCGAATCCCACTTGATTGGCGTTGTCGATCAAAGAACGAAAGCTATAGCCCTATTCTATAGTGCGACTGCCGATCGTGCGACCGAGTGGGATTTCTTAATCCATCCAATTATGGCTAATCCCAATACTCTGTTGTAGAGTCCGGATCCAGGGGACATTATGCTCTCATGCGTGGGGCGCTTCCTCGCGATATCTAGGATAGGAAGCTACCTATTAACAATACGTAAATCTGATGGAATGCTTATTCTGGCTGGAGCGTATTGATGGAGATCTATTTTTATTTGAAATAGAAAGAGCTTCAGAAGAGATCTCCGGGGCTCGAAGAAGGTTGGTTGATAATCCCAATAATGGGAATGGGCGGAGGTAATTCTCTTGTTCGTAGGGGCAGAGTTGGCCAAACTCAAAGAGGCCGAATGGGATTGGCCTTCCCCGGCCGGCAGAAGAAGAGAAGAATGGAACTTCTTTTCCAATTTTTGGTCTATCTAACAGGCATGGGTTAAGTTAAACAGAGCATAATGCGCTTTCGCTAGAACATCAGGAGCGGCAGGCGGACCCAGCATTCGACGGGGCCGCCTGACCAATAGAGCCAGAAGCCATGGCCGCCGTAGCTTCTGCTTCAATTGGTCAATTCTTGAGGCCTGGAAAAAAGTGAAACAGAGTTCCGGTTCTTCTTTTGTCGAATGATTCTAGACTCAACGCTTGAGACGAGATTGGACTCAAAGCTTGAGACGAGACTGGAACGAGCCAGAGGGATTCTAGATTCAGCTCCTGAGACGAGATTGGACTGGAACGAGACAGAGTTCAGTGAGCAAGAAGTCTGTCTTCCGCCCACTGACTAATTGGACGGGACGAGATTCTCCTCTAAGGGACTATATGTGGACGAAGGGACCTAAAGACTAATTGGAAGTCTGTCTCCGAGACTGGAGGGACCTAAATTCTAATTGGGATTTTAGATACACTAAAGCCTGAGACTGGAACAAAGCTAAGGGACTAAGGGATATAGTTCTTCTTTACCGATACCGGTAGGATAAGATTGCCTATGGATAGAGACGGAGCGAAGGGACGAGACTTTCTTTAGGGACACAACAAAGTAGTACCATTAGCTTTCTGTTCGTTCAGTCGGATAAAAGGACAGATGTTCGGTCTGGCGAGTGGAGGATACGCTCTTTTGGCTAAGTAGTTCTTGTCCTAGGGGCTCAAGCTCTATTTTCTCTCTTCAATTCAATAGAAAACTGCGCTCGCATAAAGTAGTTCGATTCGGATACAGAATGAGACGAGTGGGGTAAACGCAGCTACCTACTAACGAGTAGGGGCCAGTATATATTGAGTCTAATAGCCGCAGGACAAGTTCTCGAGCTAGCTAGACTACTGGCATAATAAGAAATAGCATTCGAGCATTTTGTTTCCACACGGGGATACATTAGAAGCTACTTCACTAGCCAGACTGGCACTAGCTAGTAGTTGGCCAATGCTCTCTTTACTATGTTGCCTTCGTTCCTTCCCGTTGTTGCTAACAAAGTACTCATGACCTCACTTTGTTCGTTCACTGTACTCCGTGAACTGCTAATGAAAGGAAAGAGATGAACTACCACTCGCTGCCTACACTGGCGCACTAGTACTAGTTCCGGAACTTGCCTCTCTCAAGCAAGCAGTTTTCTTAGGCTTTCCACTAAAAAAAAAGCACTCGCTTCGCTGTTAGTCTCGTTATGCTTAACAACTCCACTCGTAGGCTTTGCTCGTTGGTTGCTGAGAATCCCAAGAAAGCCCAGCAAGGAAGCCTTTTTTCTTCCCCCGCGGCCGCAATGCTCTAACGACTAGAAAGTTCTTGTTCTGCTTTTGCTTGTTCAACCTCGAAAGCCGTAGAGAAGAGCCTATCTCCCCATTTGCACTACTTTAGCCGAACCGAACGTTAGGCGCTCACTCCGTAAGAGCGACTACACTCGCTGCCCAAGTAGTTCGATTAGTTCCGTATCCTACACTCGCCTGCTTGAAAGCTAAGGCCCCCGTAACTTAACCCATCGTTTCGTTCACTACGTTCCTATAGCCTAATCTGTTCGCAGTCGCTCACTGCTACTAGCTAGTTCTTCCTAGTTTTCGAGCCTGTGGTGTGTAGGCAGCGCAATAGCTTCTGAAGCGAGCCTTAATACGAGCGGAGAGAAGGAAGGGATATGTTGTTGCCTACTTCGAGTATTATAGGGTAGGGTAGTAGGTGATAAGAAAAGAAGAATTTGCTTGAAGATAAGAAGAGAAGAATTAGCTGAAGCCGAGAAGTATCGAACTTAGCCTAGTCTCGAGAACCAGAAGTACTTCTCGCCTAACGATGGGACGGAGGCAGGTTTGTTTTATACCAACTCTACTTACTGACTGGCAGGGCGGGATATTGCTAATTGGGATTCGATGACGATACCGACTCAACTAAATGAGGGAAAGAAGGACTATTGCGCCGCAGTCACAGTGGACGTTTGCCATTCTTGAATACACTATGCATCATAGACGAGACCGAGACTTTATATACTAGAGAGAGAGAGTCGTCAGTGGTATGAATTGAGGTAAGGGAGTATAGAACCTACTTAACTAGGTTTAGTCGGTTCTCTGTTCACAACGTTCAGTCTCAAATCCAATCCCTCCTTCACTCGCTCACTTCGTGAACTGCTACTAGCTTGTATACTAGCTCGACTTATGTACTTATTATGCTACTGTAACTTTTCTCCCTCCATTAAAGCACTTTTAACTCGCCTGGAACTCAACCAACAGGAACTCGAAGTCGTAACACCAAACTTGAAACTAGGAAGACGAAGAAAAGACGCGACTTTGTCAGTCCTCGAAAAGATGGGAAACTCCTCTCAGCAAAAGGCAGAACTTGAAAGCTATAACCAAGTTTCGGATGTGGTTTCTCGTCCCTTAAAAGCCCTGTGGAGTCGACGTTCCGAAGGCGTAACTTGACGGGAACTGCAAGCCTAGACTTGCCTAGAAATTATCTATCTCGAAAGCCCAAGAGTCATGCCATCTGCGATAAGCTCGAAATCAATAGCCCTAACACCAGCCTTGAAATTATAAAGCCTAAAGCTTAATGGCGGCCCTATAAGCCTTTACACAATAAAGAAAGAAAGCCTAGCTCAAATAAAAAAAAGCTCCTCTTGATTCTCGTCGAAACAAAACCTAAGTTCCCTACTGCAAACTCGAAAGCCGAAGGGCCCAGAAGATCAGAGTTATTTCACAACGATAGGGACGAAGTTTGGGTTACCCTGTCTTTGAACCTTGTCAATGATCGAACTTACAGATATGAACTGAGTGCCATTTGATGAGTCACTGAGAACAGGGGAGAGGGATATGGAAAGGATGAAGTAATGAAAGAGGAAATAATTGCTAGTAGTAACGACTTGTCACGATCCATTGGTTCATGTAGAATCAATGTCCTAGGTCTATCAAAAAACATTCTTTCGCTAAGCATATATAATAATATAGAGTGAAAGGGCCCCCGCAACAAAGGATGGGCTATTAACTGCCCTGAAACCAAGGGGGTACTATCTAACTGCTGAGTCCTCACTGAACCGCAGGAGATAGTTGCCCATCATACGGCTCACCAACTGAACTTGCCTCTCTGTGGGGCTCGCTTCGGGCAGGTTCGGATCACTAATATACAAGACATGGCTCTACGAAGGAAGGGGTTGGGTTAGGAGCGTTTTCAATAGGATTCTTTTCCTCTTTGTCGAGACGAAAAAGGAACCTTCAACTGAGAAATGTGGCGGAGTTTTGTCCACTCCATCCCCCTCTATCAAAATGAGAAAAAAGGAAGGTGAGCTTGCTTCTTATTCCCATGTTCGATCTCTTCCATCCAGACCCGCACCGCATCGCACCGCACCGCGCCGCGCCGCCTCTCTCCTCGGTCGACATTATCCTCAAAAAACCAAAGAAGATTTTCGCTAAGGATGGTCTTATTCGGGCAAGGTGTTTGTGCCTGGGGGTTGTTATCCCGTCTCGGCACCGCCCGCCGCCCTGTGTGCGAATGAAACATAAGGTAGTATCCCATAGTGTAATCATTTCATTTTTTATTGTTGTATACCACACGCAAGTTTCGAAGTAACGCGCGACCGAACGCGTTAGGATCTACTATTATGTATGTTATGGAATATTGAATATGGAATGGATGGTTAGAATATAGACAGGCAGGCCGGCTAAGGCTAGGTCCTCCTGCACCATTTGGTCTCGAGGGCAGGACATAGAATGAAGAAAAGGAGGCTCCTTTCGTTGCTACTTCAAAAGGTAACCGAGACTAGATGTTTGCCTTTGGAAAGTGGGGCTGGCTGTTTGTTCTCCTTTTTCAACTCCTTTGTCGTTGACTTTGTTAACCTATAAACATCCATAGAAAGCGGTCACTCCATTTAAGACTCGGCTTCCCTTTGGTACTCTTTCTGAAGTGTGGGGCTTGCTGTTCATAAGACCATTGTTCAACTACACCAAAGTAGAAGGGCCATTATAGAAGTTCTTAGTGGGCTGTGGTGGGGGCAAGGGCAAACTCTATCAGCTATCAGTGGGCTAGGGCTAGCCCGTTGATAGCTTCACTTTCTTTATAGTGCTCGCCTTTCATCAAGTAGGTAGGCCCTTCATTAGAAGCTTTTGTTAAGTTAATAAGTAGGGGGCTATACTATAATAGAGTAGAGCTTAAGCTATAAGTAGGCCGGCTGAGAGCTTGGTAAGAAAGCTACCTTCTCTTCCATCTCTGCTCTGCTTCCATGCGGGCAAAGACCCCTGTAGAGAATGAAGAGGGGCCAACGATCTTCCTCTCAATAGTGCTTTTTGAGGTTCCACTCTCTTCCCAAAACCCTTAAAAAATAAGGCCCCGTTAGCGTGGGCTGGGGATAAGGAAGACGGATTTTTGCCCCCCTTAGCTTTACCAGAATCAAACGTTGAATTCAATCTATGATTTCTATATATATATATAAATAGAAATAGGATAGATAGATGGATCTATCTTTCTATTCATATAGATTACTATGGATCTATATATCTTATAGAAATATTCAAGAAGCCCCAAATCCTTGATTTGGCCAGCAAACACTGCACTGCTTTAGGCCCTGGAAGCGAAGGGAATGAGCTCGGCTGCTTCTCCTCCGCACTTCTTTTTCTCCATGCCCGTTTCGCATGCGCTTCACGCGCCATTGGCGCTTTGCTCTCCTCTTATTCATTGGACGGTTCGGATGGACTTCGTCGTTCTTTCCCAACTAAAAGAGAAAGGGCTGTATCACATCGAGATGTCGATTCGTTTTCCGCCCCCAATGAGATGGGGATTTAGTCACCTCTATCCCTTCATCTTTCTGAATCGAGGCCTGGCTCGTGTCGTTCCAACAACGGGCGGGGAGCACCTCAGTATATGATTGTGCACAGTAACTGGGAGTCCTATTACACCTAAGGCCAACTTCGATTCACCAAACCCTGGTTCATCTCGTGTAGTGATTGTGGACTCGTACAAGGATATAGAGTAGACGGTTGATGTATAAGACCTGGCCTGTTCTTTTGTAGCATGTATTCCCATCCGTGTCGCAACTAATTCAGTAAGCTACTTCTTATGGTGATTGGATATATCATTGAAAACTCACCACTCTTTTTCATGGCTTGCAATTTAACTCTTCTTTCCTCCTGCATGACATTTAACAGTCAGCACTCACTCATTGTTCTTCTTGCCAGCCACGAGACTTTTAATATCCTTGTCTCAACCTGCTTAATTTCTCTTACACTTCCGGGACTTCCCCTGTCTTGCATTTCTGGGTCCTTAAAATGCAGGTCGCCCTTCATTCTAACTGAAATATCTTTCCCACACTTTGAGAAAACTTTCATGTATCCAAATTCTGCACTGGCCTGGAATATTCTCCTTCTTGCTCCTTATTTCACCTGTGCTATCATCCCCACCGACTTAAATTATGATCACTTGTTTCTTCCATCTGTGTCTGAGGGGATGGTTCCTCTTACATTCTTTTTATTCCTACTCTACATTTGTCAGCTTCAAGTTATTCCATATGATCTGTTTAATCTTGGAATAATTCAGGGATGTCATACATGGTATTAGTTCTTATGAGTTTATGGCCCTTGGGAGAGTCCGAGTGTGTGGACATCTTGTTATTTCTTAGGCTTGGTGGGATTGGGTTTGAGAAATTTAATTTTCCTTAAGGCCTGATATGCCGCCGGACTCTTAGTCTGTTTTGATTATTTTTTTTATTTTTTTATTTTTCTTATAATTGAATTTATATGTAGGTGGCCAGTTAAAGGAAGTGGATTAGCTATAAGGAAAAAAAATCAGAGTATGTTTAGTAGTTTCCTTTTTGCAGGTCTTGAAATTGGTGGTGAGATGAATTTGACAGCTGGCATTCAAGTAGCTCAGCTAGCACTCAAGCATCGACAGAACAAAAAGCAGCAGCAAAGAATTATTGTATTTGCTGGAAGGTAGTTCTTTTCGAGTGTTAGTTAATTCTTTTGCTGTGTTAAATACTCGCTAAAGCTATTAATTTGATGATTATATGCCGCCTTGCATTTCAGTCCTGTCAAGTATGACAAGAAGGTATTGGAGATAATTGGAAAGAAGTTAAAAAAGAACAGCGTGGCCCTTGACATTATTGATTTTGGTGAGGAGGATGATGGAAAGCCGGAAAAGCTCAAGGCTCTTCTTACTGCTGTGAACAACAATGACAGCAGTCACATTGTTCATGTTCCTTCTGGTCCTAGTGCTCTCTCAGATGTTCTTTTGAGGTAAATGAAGAAGACCAGATTGTCAATTTTGATCCTTTGGAGTTTTGTACTGATTGGTTGCTTGACTGTTTTGGACACCACTTTGGTTGCAGCACACCAGTGTTCACCGGGGATGGAGAAGGTGGAAGCGCTTTTGCAGCATCTGCAGCAGCGGCAGCTGCTGGTGGCGGTTCATTTGATTTTGGGGTGGATCCTAACATAGACCCAGAGCTGGCCCTTGCTCTCCGTGTTTCAATGGAAGAGGAGAGGGCAAGACAAGAGGCTGCTGCAAAACGAGCTGCAGAGGATGCTGCTAGACAAGAAAAAGAAGGGGGTGAGCAGTCTTCGAGCTCTCGTGATGCCACCATGGCTGAGCCCACTAATGTTTTGGATCCTGGGACTGATGCAAAAGGACCTGATACCATGGTATGATCTTGTTTTTCAGTTACTGTACTCGATATTTTTGACTTTGAGGTTTGTTTTATCGAAATGGAAGCTTGAAGATCTCTATTGGTAGAGTGCATCTAGTTCCTCTTTCTTTTAATGCGTTCATATCATCATTGTCATTAAGTTGGAAATTTTACCATCCTACATGGTCTATATTTCCTTACAAGGTAATAATTCTCGCATGGTACCTCTTTGTTTATTGGAATGAGCTTTTCTTCTTATCATCAGGTAATACATGGTTGGGTGTATTGGGTCAGGTTTATAAAGATGATTTTTTTTTTTAAATAAAGAAATTCAATGTGTTATGTCTCACTTTCCAATCTTGAATCCATATGCATTCCTAGGATTAAGTTTACATGTTCTGACCAACTGTACAATCCAGAATGTGGGAATTAAAATATTTCTTATGTTCGTACAGTTTCTTCTTCACTTCTTCAGTTGGTCAACATAAGTAGAAAAACAATATTTCTTGTGTTCACACTGATTCTTCTTCACTTCTTCAGCTGGTCAACATAGGTAGAAAAACAATAATCACACCACTGGCATCCTATTTTATTAGAGGCTGCTAGACAACTCAATTAATGATCCCATGACTTAGCCTAGAAGCATGTGCGCCTCTCAAGGAGATGAGGCAGAAATCTCAGGAGTACCTTGTGCCATGCTAGATTAATTTTCATTATTTCATGGACATTTAAAAACTGTGGGGTGGAATGCTCTTTCTGGTCATCTGGACAGAGCTATCTAGTGTCGACCTTAGTGTGTTACTGAATTAGGGACAGAGGTGCCAATTTTTATTCCATTTGTTATGATGATACCTTATGTAGGGGCCAATGAGTTGTGGTAAGCAAAATCCTATCGTGGCTATGAAAATTGTTGGTGGTAATAGGAATGGATAAGGTACTCCATAGTATCCGTGCTTTTTCCAAAGGAAGGTCTACAGTTTGAGGTCCTTAACTCCTTATGCAATTCCCTAATCTGCATGCTAGAACCTTAGAGAATACCAATCCTTGTTGCAATTTGGGTGATGTAATTTAAGCTGTTCGGATTTGGGCAGGTGCCTCATTGGTGGCTTACCAGGCTTACCTTGAAAAGTAAGTTTTTAAAGATGAGATTCTAAAGAGCATTTTCAAGATGAGCAGATGCTCACTTTGTTGCTGATATGGTTGACTTAATTTGCATTGCTAGTTCTGACAAGGTCACTGTAGAACGTGCTAGTTTTCTCAGTATGGATCTGGCTTCTAAGTCCGTTCTGGGGAAGTTCTGTAGTTGGCAGTTCTCAAAATGAATGGTTGTGAATGAATATAATATGTGAATATGTGTCTTTTCTCCCTGGTTGAGTTATGGATCTCCAAGCAGTAAATGCTTGGCTTGGCTCACAAGTGGCTAGGAGGGTGGACAAATGAATGTAAAAGCAGATCATAAATTTATGCATGTGTCATAGGGTGAATGGCATCATCTTCACTGCATGGAACTTGCAGCTTACACCCTTCAGCTATTTTATTCTTAATTCTGATGACAATTGAAGAGGAACCTCTGGTCTAGTTTGTTTTCGTTGTGTATTTATAATAAGAGTGTAGTTATCAAAAGCAAAATAGAAGAATGATTGACAGTACTTGTCCTCCACAGTGCATTGACAGGGCTTGTTCTTCATTATGCGTGTCCGGCACGCTTCGCACGTGAAAATAGCAGTTGCTTTGTTGATATAGGGATTTTATTTTCTTAGACAATGCTCGCTTTTATCTTCTTTTAATGAATGACAACTCACTTGATGTTTGTGGTAGTTTGGTGGAAAACGGAATATTCTATGGAGGATTTCAGTTTTCTTATGCAACATTTTGGACAGCATTAGGAAAATAGAAGTCAAATTGGCAAGCCATAAGCTTAGAGCAAATGGTGATTGGAAAAGCACTGATTGTTTGGTGAAATCCACTTTCCCTTGAGCTTGGTTATTTGGACTTATTTGTTTCAGTCTTTGACATTTATCGTCTTGTTCTACTTTCATTGTATACGATAGCAGCTTTCTCTATAGCATAGGTGTTGAGATTGGGAGCAGAATCGGGAATGGGATCAGGATTGGGAGTGTAGAATCCTGACAGGTTGGAAGATACCCATGGTTGGGAGTGGCATTTGGGAGTGGCATCTGTACAACCCCTATGTTAGCTATCAAGTTCAATCCTGACTCTTTGGGATCTCAATCCTAGCCTTTTGGGGATCTTGCTCCCAACCTTAAGAGTATATATGTCTAGGAATAGAATATACTTTTGAAGTAGGGATCTCTTAATTTATAGCATAGTTGTTGGAGACGGGAACTGGAGCGGGAGCGGGATTGGTTTGGGATTCGTCGAACCGCCCTATAGTGGAAGCTTCTTGGGGTTTGGATCGTGTCCAGGCAATGAACAAGACAAGGAACGAGATCCTTAGGTTTGTGGGAGCGAGATCCCATGTCAATGGATTCGATGTTTTTACTAGTACGAATCTATGCTCCACTATACATAAAAATGAGGTTGTCAAATAGAGCTAGTATGAGTTCCCATTGTTAAGGAATAGAGGTTTAAGTATATTATATAACGGGGTTCCTCTTGTTCTAATATCGAGATTCTTAAAGTGTAGGAATCAAGGTCCTCAGCTGGTTGGCCCCAGCAACCAAGAATCCTATCACTCAGGGGTCATCTTCTTCAAATTTAGTCTCCTTTGCTTCCATTGTTTCTCAAAGGATGAGTCTCCGAATGGGCAAGAGGACAAGATGAACTACTCTCTCTCTCTCATGTAAAAGAAGCTTTTTTAAAGCTTGAAATGAAAGCATATATTCTCATTTCACAACTAAGAGGATTCATCATTGTGATTTAAGAATCTAAAAGAATATCACATCATAAATATGAGATTTTAAATGAAATATATATTCTCACAACTAAGAGGGATGTCTTACACAATAAAACTTAATAAACAATGGGTCACCCTGGACTATACCTAGTTCAAATTAAGAATCTAGGATAATGAAACTTTGTGCCATGTGAAAAAAGGGACTGGATTTTATCATCATGGAACTTATGTTTCCTAAATAATGGGAACTTGGAACACTGGCAATCTCTAACCTTGTATAATCCGTTAATAAAAGTAGGTCCCACAAACATGGAACCCAAGATTTTAATGAACCAAAACCTTGGCCCATGGTTGATGGGAGTGGGGATCTATTTTGAAACAGAACTGGATTCCACTGATGGATGGAACGTGTTCCCCTTTTTTTGGAAGCGAGATCCCAAAATCAGAAAACTAGGGTCTCTACAAGATCCCTTGCAAGAATCGTGGGATCGAGGTTCTGGAGCGGGATCGTCACCCTACCCACAAGGTTCCCTTAACTATGATTTATAATCAGTAAGCAATGCAACTAAAAGTATAGTTGCATTGCTAGTTGGCTATAGGCAAAGAAATTCGTCAATATGGCTGTTATCTTGGTCTTTAAGATGGAGATTGTTATCGCTCACCGTGGGGATCGAGATCCTAACTTTAAAAATCGAGATCCCTTGAAGATCCCTTTCTTGCAGCGCTGGTGCAATATTATAAAGCCACCTAGGTTTGGAGATCGTATCAACTATGTTCTATAGCCACTTGTTTGTAGAAGTTGAATTGTGATGCACTGGTCTTCAAACTCAACCATAGGGGGCAAATAAAGGATTCTGTGCCTTCCTCAGATGCGATCTTAGCATACTTTATACCTATTCAAGTTTTTTTAATATATAAACTATATTATATTATTTTGTTTGTCTAAGTCTAGCGTGGAATCTGGATTTAGTTTCTATGGAAGGTGGCTACCCTGACTTGGCTTTGGCTTGATATGGTTACCTTTTGTTTTCTAGATTGGACTGATAAATCCTTGCACTTCTTGTAGATAATTATTGCAAAACGTGGTGTGTAGCTGGTTGTAGGAATTGAAACTTGTTCTTGAGTTACATACTTATTTCCAAGCTTGCTGTGTTGATGATAGGTGATAGTCACTAATTTCACCTTATCACAAAAACAAAAAAATTCACTAATTGTTGGGAAGGAAGATAACCTTCATCTTTAAATGTAATTATAAATTATTCGTTGCTAATATAGTTTCATGGAATTTTTTTTTCTCAATTAAGCATTTTCTCATTGAGATGCATCTCTATATTTCGTGTTTAGTTTCTTTACCTTAACTAGTTCCTGAGTTTCATAAATGTTGTTTTTTCTTCTCACCCTTTTATAAGCATTTTCCTTGAATGAATGGATCCTTATAGTGTTCTGTTTGTTGTTTGAGTTTGACAGGATGATGAGACTGCATTGTTAGAACAGGCACTTGCAATGTCCATGGATGATCCTAGAGCTAGTCAGTCGGGTACTGCATCTATGGGAGATACGGATATGTCAGAAGCGACTCATGAGGATCAAGAATTAGCTTATGGTCAGTGTCTCTGTAACTTCAAAAGAAAATGATGAGATCTCTCACTCTTTCTGCTGAATGGGTTTTTTAGTTGATTCAGTCATAGTACTATAACTCATAATTAGATGTGTGCACACGTGCTCTAAACAAGTTTCAGTTCATGATAGTGTTTGATCCGGTACTGTGGAGGAGATGAACCCGTTTCATAAGCAAGGGAAAGAGTTTTTCCATGCCTGAGGACCAGTTGGTTTGATGCCCAGAGTATGGTGTTTGGGGGTTGGGTTGGATACCAAACTCCCCTAATTGAACTTACCGAAAATTTGTTTTTTTTAATGGTGTCTCAGCTTATTAGTGTGTTATTTTGTTGTGCTATTTGAAACACATACGCGCTAGAGTTGGAGATTGAAATTGAAATACTAAAACTATGAAATATTGAAGGTTGCCTGAAATTCATCCATTATGCCACAACAGAGTCACATAAACTATTACATGTAGATGATCTGTCATTACATGCCAATATGAATATGCCTGAAGCCCATTGTAAACAATCTACTTCATCATTTCATCACTATATTAAACACTAAGTCACAACTTACAAGAGTCAATTCTCAAAAGACTTAAAATCTTAATTAAACAAAACTCAAAATTCTAAACAGTTCGACAGATCTGATGAACTGAACTTGTTATTTGAATTTAATTATCACTACCTACATTATCGCAAACTCTAGAAATCAGATGCATCTGTATCTGAGGATGCCATGATCGTCGGAGTCATTCCCTTTCTCCACATATTCTTCATCTTCCCTGGTCTCCTCTGAGTCTTCGTCTTCATCCTCCCCCATTGCTCTCTTTAATCTCTTCCTTCAAGATTGAGATCTAGTTTTTTTTGAGAATGTTTACTTGTATTAAGTATATCGAACTTTACAAAATTGCTCCCCGCCAAAGGGTTTCTATGCAAAACTGCCTTGAGGGGCAAAGAATGAATTACAAGAACCGCAATATAAAAAACTACACTGAAAACATCTAGGCAAGGCCAGCGCATCTGCGGTGAAGTTGGATTCCCTGAATATGTGCTTCCATGATATGTGGAGATTCCTGGAGACTTGGGCAATCTCCTCAAAAATATGGTCGAGTCTCCACAGGCAAGAGGAGGGATTGGAAGCCATGAAATGACGTTCCTTGAGTCTCCTTCCATGGTAAGCATAGAACTCCAAGAAGGGTTAAACTTGCGAAGGCCCTCAAACAGAGCTAGGGCCTCAGCAAGAGTCGAGTTTGCTACGCCTATTGGGTGGGAGTAGAATAACAAAGTGTTGCCGTCATAAGATCTGAAGATGTTTTCTATTCCAGAGCCCCGGGTTGCCTAGGGAGCAGCCGTCGAAGTTGAGCTTTAGTTGTCAGCATGGGGCTCAATTATCTTCAAGCAGCCTCATGCACTTGGCTTCAGGTCAAGTTCTCTCTAGGGCAAAAGAAAAATCACATTGTTGCTTTTCAATCAAAGGACAATTCTAGGACCAAGTTGGAAAAAAAATCCATTTGGTTTGAGTTTGATACATTCTGTTAAGATTGGTTTACAAGTCTTAATAAATGCCAATAAACTCGAACTGTAAACCATTCTTGAATGTTGTCTAAAATTCCAAAATCCAAACATTAAAAAAGAAAAAGAAAGAGGAACAACAACCAAATATAAAAAAAGAAAAAAAACAAATCAGAAATATTCACAAAAATCACCAAACCCCAAACCCAAAATTTATGTATATGACCTTTCAATATCATATTGATAGTGGTTTCAATCGGTGACCGTTGGTTGCCAAAGACCTTTTTCTTGACCCCTTCAAATCGCAAAAAGTATCAGATTGATTGTTTTTCAATTTAATGAGTAATCAAAAACTAATTCTTTTTGAATCTTTAAATTTTTTTCGAAGTCTCAGTTTTGGGCAACTTTTTCTCACTCAATAAGGGGTTTAATATGGTTTTCGGCTGCCAAATTGCTTGCAAGACCCTTTTCTCCTTATAAGGTCAGAAAGTCTTCTCCTGTCCTTGGTCAAGGGCCTTAATTAGCCTTTGGACAAAGGTTGTTGAATCGCTGCCTAGGTGCCTGGGTTCAGGTGGATGCCCTAGCCAGGGCATCGATCACCTAGATAAGAGCCTAGTCCCATGCCCAATTAAGGCGCCTGCTTAGCCCCATGCGGTTCGAAGGTCCTCCTAAACCATCTTGGCAGTTTGCCTAATCAACCGGGCTGTTGAATTTTTGAACAATGTTTGTTTTGATGTGCTTGAAGTTAGTGGACGTTTGCTACCTGGTGATTTCTTGGATTGAATTACTAGTAATGGAACCTTTTGTAAGAATCATCAGAAGAAAGCAGGTAAACTTTGTGGCTATGCAATTGTGGACCACACCCTAATCTGGTGGCAACAGGTACAGATACATTGAGTTTGAAAAGGGAACAACAAGATCATGACTTGGAGGAAGATTTACTCATGCTTGAAGGGGTTTGTCCAATCTATACCCCGGACTTATATAAGAGGTTTCATCATCCGCGACAAAAAGAGTAGAGCGTGCAAGAATGTATTGATAATCTTTATTTATTGCTGTGATGTAATGAGATTCATGAGAATGATGATCGACTCTTTCCTCATAATGTAAGTGACTGGCAAATTCAGATCCAGGATGAGTTTATTTTACACCTAATTTTCGGCCTTTACAAGGCCTACCGTCGAAAACAAAGTTGAAGGGGAGCTTTTTAGATTGCTCTATGATTGGGGATCTTTTTCTATCTTCAAAGGGTGCCCTGCTAGTTAGAGACAACGAGATGTAGCTTACCCGAGCCCTCGACCCAGAGATGGAGCAAAGGAAGGAAAGAGCCTGGTGGTGGGCTTGCCTCTTCAAATCAATAAAAAGGTCCAAAGCATGTGGTGAGCCTTGATCTCTTTTCAATGCCCTAAGAGGCTGGCTGCGACACATCTTTATGATGGGGACGAGGATTATAAAAGATATATTGAGATGGGACCTGTTTATGATGAAGAACCTGATGATCAACCCCAAGGAGGGTGAATTCTTCGTGATCAGGCAACTATTGTCAGCCTCGAAGGTGGTGGAACAACCCCAGCTGCAGTCTTTGCACCAGATGCACAACCTAGGGCAAGGTTTGCATGATTATCATTTATCGTGGAGATGCAGTAACATGATGTTGCAAGAGATGGTGGACAAGTTCAAACAAAAGTGTGAGAAGTCTGTTTGGTATGGGGTTTAGTTAATTTAACTATTGGAAAAAATATGAGGAGTCTGTTTGGTATGGGGTGTAGCTTATGGATGCATGCCATATATTATTGTATCGCAAATGGTAGTATGATTGTTGTGCTATATACATCATGGGAGAAACAATACGTAAACTTTTACAAACAATGAGGATAAAATTACTTTGCTACTGTTGGAGGACGGTCATCAGCCTGAATCTGAGAAGGGGATCTTTAAATCGGTTTCTTGAGGAAAGCCATGAACAAGGGATATGCATGCACTGGTAGTAAAAAGAGAATGTTTTAGTTCTAACTCGTACTGCTGTTACACCACTGGTTGAAGAAGTTGTGGATTTTATGCCCGAGGAAATACCAAGTGGTTTACCCCCATGAGTGATGTTTCACATTGTACAGATTTGATCCTTGGTGCCACTCTTCCAAACTTGCCTCACTGTCATATGAGAGCAAAAGAACATGAGGATTTGCATAGGCAGGTTATTGAGGTGAGTAAGTGCTTGCCCTATTGACACCTACGAAGGATGGTTCTTGGTGGATGTGCATAGAAAGTATGGCTATCTATAAGATGATGGTAAAGTACCTGTTTCTTGATATTCTTGGTATGTTATTGAGGTCTAAAATATTCCAATTTGTTTGTCTTTTGCTGAATCTTTTTCAAGGATTTGAATAGTGGGTACCTTGAATTTGAATTTCCTGGAGATAAGTGGAAGACGGCTTTTAAAACCGAGGAGGTTCGTATGAATGGCTGGTGATACCGGCTTGTCCAATGTCCAATTACCTTTATGAGTGTGCAGGACATTTGAGGTAAGTGTTAGAGGAACTTGTACGTGAATTTGAAGAAGTGTTAGCTTCGTGTTTCTGGGATATGTAGTCTCAACTGAAGAAGTTAAGGTCGATCAAGTGGAGGTACAACTAATTGTGGACTGGCCAACAGTGAAAACTGTAGGGGAGGTGAGGAGTTTCCATGTTTGGCCACTTCCAATAGGCAATTTAGCGAGAATTTTAGTATTGTTATTGCACGATAACTTACCTTATGAGGAAGGGAGTGTTTGAGTGGACTAAAGTGGCTGAAGAGAATTCCAAGCTTGTTAATGTGAAAATAACCAATGCTCTTGTCAATGGCACTTCTAGACTTTGAGAAGCGTTTTTTAGGTAGAATATGATGCTTTGCACGTGTTTATTGGACTGTCCTTGGGAAGGCAATAGAGTGGCTTTCTCGAGTGAGAAGCTGAATGAGTCTAGTCTAAGGCTTGGTAATCTACCTGCGATATCTAGTTTTATGCTATTTGTTTGGGCTTGGTACCTTTGGGAGGAAGTTGGTGTGGCCCCAAAGTGCCCAACAATTATTTTTGACCCCCTCCTTTCCTTGTGGCCTGGTTGTTCTTTGGCATGCTATCATTTTGGCTATGCTTTGGTCATCATGGATTGAATGAAACTCTCAAATATCTGATTCTGATGCCAAGGAAGATGCGCTGGAAGTTTTAAAAACAATCAGATCCACTGTGTTATTTTGGGTGCACCATAGTAAGGAACTTGTAGGCTGGTAATGCTTGGACTTTGTCCAAAACTGGAGTACAATGCAGAGTGCTGGGGAGATGACATTTTCCACATCCATCACGTAAACTTGATGGTTTCTCACTTGGCAAGCCTTGTTTGTGGGAAGTCAGTGGTATCTATAGAAGTGGGGGTGACTGTTTACTCTTTTATCTGGGCTGCATTAGGGTCACATACTCAACGAGGGTGTGTAGGTCACCGCTTTGTTGGGACAACTACTGTTCTCCACCAAGTTCGCACACTCCCTGATGGTGGAAGGAGACGCAAACGATTTGATTATATTAGCCTCGTAGGCGGTCTCCTGCCCCTGGTTTCTAGATCTCTTTGAACAGATTTTTGTGCTCTTGAGAATTCAAAGAGATCTAGAAACAAGTCCTCTACAAGCACACATGGAGGGGCCATCGTGGCTGATGATGCCCTAGGAAAGGATTAATAAGTGTTCAGCCTGAAAGGAATTTTTCGTTCTTTTTATATTTCTATATACTACTGTTTTTTGAGTTTTGTCATTCAGCATGTTTGGGGATTGAGTTTCTTACTCGCAATTTTGTAAATGCTCTTTTCCATCAATGTAAAGTCAATCATTGCCAAAAAAGAAAAAGAAAATTGATACTAGTTTACTGCTTTTATGAATGACCCTGTCTGGCTACTGATAGGTCTCCATGTTCCTTTCTTGCTATAGAATATTTTGCCAACATCGAATTGTCCTCATGTTTTTTGTTTGCTTTGCTCCCCCAAATTCGACGAGATGCTCTATTTAAGAGTTGCTTATTGTACATTTCAGGATCTATCAAATAATGGTCCTTGTGTGGTTCAAGTTGCTTTCTTTTAATTTTTCTAAGGAGATAAATGTATAATCTTTTTGACCATCTTGCCTTGTTGCAGCTGGCACATCTCTTATTATATATTTTAGTCATATACATAGACTAATCTTCTTCCGTGTGTTGCTGGTGCAGCTCTTCAAATGTCTGTGCAGGATACTGCAAAAGATTCTTCTTCTCAAACTGACATGAGCAAAGTGTTGGGAGATCAAACTTTTGTGTCTTCTATTCTTAAATCGGTATAAACTTCCCCATATTTCAACGATTATAGAAACATACATTTATTACTTGCACCGCTGCATATACTCATCCGATGTTTCTCTTGCAGCTTCCTGGAGTTGATCCCAATGATCCTTCAGTCAAGGACTTATTGGCATCTTTGCAAGGTCAAACAGAGGTGAGTACTGTGTAGATCAAGGGCTTCTCACTGACCTTAGTTGGGTGCTGAAAACCTTGTTGGTCTATGATGATGGTTTGCTTAGGAGCCTAAGATTGTGGTTATTCTATGCATAACTCACAGAGTGGTTTTCTATTTGTGTTTTCAGAATAGGTATGCCATTGGAATGCAATTTAGTGATGATTTTGTGTTGACATCATGTTGCTAGCATTTCTTCAATTTCAATTTTTAAAGATGCTTCTATACAAAGAAGTATTCGTTCAGTGTATGATGTATGCCTATGCACTGTAACGTTCAATACATTTTGTTTCTCTTTGTAGT
Organism: Amborella trichopoda; assembly: GCF_054954075.1. Classification (NCBI taxonomy): domain Eukaryota; kingdom Viridiplantae; phylum Streptophyta; class Magnoliopsida; order Amborellales; family Amborellaceae; genus Amborella; species Amborella trichopoda. Next base: position 22,651,660 of record NC_142344.1, read on the forward strand.
GGATCTTTTAATTTAAGTCCTGAAACCTATAAATGGTATTCTTAGAAAAGTACTTATCATATTCTATAGTGCATCCATCGTAGATAGGTAGTTTGTAGAAAAGATATTTGATCTAGAAGAGCTGTTTTTTTGTGTTTATTATATTTATTAGAGGCCTTTTTTGTGCATCTGCCTCATCTATTACTTCTTATTCTCAATAATGGAGATCTAGCAATTCTGTGGATGCTTCTAATTGCCACTCTCCTGTTTTGAGTTCCTGAGGAAATGTTTTTTAAAGATGTGCTGTTCATTGTGTGGAGCTTGCTTGGATATTGACTGAGAGAACTTACTCACACAATTCCGAGAACAAGAAAGAAATAATTCAGACTGTTGGTAGTTTAGATAGTTTTAAAAAACTTGGGAATTGAATCAAATCAATTGACTTTCAAGCGCCTTACATGGTTTAAGTGCTTTTGTGATTCATATTGACAGACCCCTGGAAACTTCAGTTATGCTGGAAACTGAGCTATGGAAAGGATGACAGATTTGAAGTCCCATGCTTGTACAAGTCTAATACCTTTTTGCCCACTTCCTTGTTATGGTGGAGAAGATGATGGTGGTTGTTGGGGTTGACATGAGAATTTTCAAATGCACCACTTAACATGAAGCACACCCGCATTCATGTTTTTTTCTTCGCTTTTTTTCTTTTTATGGCTGTTAGTTTTTTATGATAGCTCATGCATATTGTGTTATGGATATCATCTTTGATAAAATATTGCATCCATCCAAAGCGAGGTTCTGTAGACATCTTGGTTGTTCTGCCAAAGGGATGTACCGAATTTCCAAATGCATTACTCAACGTGCATGGAGACACTCATTCCCTGTGTTTTTCCTATTCATTTACTAACTGTATGGCTGTTATTTTTTTGTTTGATAAGTTTGTCTATTGTGCTACGAAATCATCATGTTAAATTGCTGCTCATCTCCAAAAAGAAATGTTTGCAAAGATATTGTCTTGTGCAAGTAGGAGATCATGAATTTTGTTTCTGTATGTGTAATTTGTTTTTGGTTAATTTCATGATTCAGGAAAAGAAGGAAGATGAACCTCCAAAGGAAGATGAGAAGTGAGGATAGAGAGAGACATCTTTCACAGGGAATGGGCAAATCATATCATCTTATCTACTATTTCAGTTTGTAATGCACTGGGTATTGTAACTGAAATCGTATCTTCTGTGTCCTCTATATTACCAAACCAACCATCTTGACATTCTTTTGGCTTGTTATGGACATCTCAAGTCATTTCTCCCGTCTTTTGATGAGCTTCATGTACCAAACCTTGAATGTGAGTTGTGTGAGAGAAGAAATTCTACTGTTCAGTCATAAGGTCTGGAGCCGAAAGACTATCCATGAACTGCAGCAATGTAAGACTATCTCTACCCATTTAGGAGACGTGAATGATGCGAAAGGCAATTGCTGGTGATTTGTGTCTTCCATAAAATGTCGTCACATTCTTTCTTATGAGATAGCAAGAGGGGTGCATTTTCTGCACTCTGAATCTTGTTTTGAGAGAGAGAGAGGGGACTGATTTAAGGGGCATTTTCTGCAGTCTGAACCTTGTTTTGCTGCATTTTTCATAAAGGCTAGTTTTCTGCTATTGAACAGATTATTATATATCTTACTCCTAGGGCATCCTCTGCTCGATGGTGAACGGTGGAGGTTAACCATTTTGGGCCATACGTGTCATTCATGTACATCACAGTTGGTCTTGAAATTGTGGATGCCCCTTTGGAGTATATGAAAATGGTCATGGCTTGGTTGGCTTTAGTGTGCAATGCACTATTTTTGCTGAAATCATTTAGGTCAAGAGATTGTCCATCGTTGACATGGCCATTGATCACAAATTCCAGCAAGATGGATAAATGGGGGATTTAAATTTCATCATTAGACGAATGGATATAAAAAAAGGTATGGTTTATATAAAGCGCCCCCTTTAAACCGTCCAAGTTACGTGCACCACAAAATCCTGCCGGAAGACAGTGTTGGCATGAACCAACCCCAGTAAACAATCAAAGTTAAGTGCACCTCATGAATAATGCGGTGCCATGACACCTTTCTTCTTCCGAAAAAAGAGAGCCTGAAAATGAGGCCTATGTCAATCTCCATTTATCTTTCCAAAAATAGATGATTAGTCTTAACTTAAAAGGCTTCAAAAAATGTGGGAAGAATCAGGTAATGAGGCTCATTTGCCCCTCCAAAAGAATGGTAAATGGATAATGATTATAAATACAAGTCATGTGCTATGCACATTATTGATTAAATATTTTATTTCCTTGACCGTTACTAATATAGTGTTGAATATTTTCAAAGTACAATAAACATCCATGTAAAGAAACAAAGAAGGAAATAACATAAATCATCACTAAACTCTTTGAAACCATGGTGAAATATCCCAAAAATCCGATGGAGAGAGAGAGCCGGGGGGTGTAAGATAGAAACCAAAATTTCTTTGTTCGAGTCTCGAACAATTATCCCAATAATTACATATCTGATTTGACCTATGCATAAGTTTCATGCTTGTTTGAGTAATATATAATTAAATGAACATTATTGGGCAAATCAAAGTTTTTCTCTATAACTAAATTAACAACATGGAAAATTAACTTTTAGCAAACTTTTATGGCAGATATCGCAGAAATATAATTTTTTGAGAACTAAACGACAGTAGTATGAAACGAAGTTAAATTTTATCAACGCTAATTGATAAATAGTATGCCAAGCAATATTGAATGTATGATAATGCAGACCATGAGGTAATTTTCCTCGATGTTAATTGTGAGAGTAATACAAAAGCAACGATCACTAACATTATCTTCTTCGCTAGTTTGGAGGTTGACATCATGAAAACATCACCTTGACTAATTTTAGTGAGTTGACTTCTTAATAACATTCGTTGAATTGGTCAAGTAAAATTAATAGGTGTAAGGGTGGACAACTAAATTTGACTAAAATTAAATTAGCAACTAATGTAGAACTAAATTTGACTATTATCTAAATTTAGAACTTTTACATCATGAAATTAAATTTTTGTTTAATTTTAGTAGTATGACATCATTGTACGATAGAAAGAGAGAGATGAAAGGTCTATTATCTTGACAAGATTAACAATCTTTTTTCCCTTTAGGCACCAATATAATGGAAGGAAATGCTTTAAAATTGCATAGCTATTGTGGTGAAGACATCCAATGGTCCCCAAAAAAGCAAAACGGTAACGCTAAAAAAAAAACAAAACGGTCATATCTTCCCCAAATTTTTAACTAGACTTTTCCCCTCTAATGAAAGGATCCATAGCTACTTTGTTGTCATCTCACTTGTCTCTGCATTTTTTTGTAAAAAAATTATTTGGATCTTTTGTAAAATCCAAGAGATGAATATCATTGCCATAAGACATGGGTTCTTTGTTGACATGAGTTTCAACCCCATGAAACTTAAGAACATGAGAGGTCAATTAGAATTCAGGTCTCCTGTCTTATCAGAAACACAAATTCCCTTTTCCTCTTCTTATGAGAATCTCAAAAGGCCATGTTCTTTACGACATATATATATATATATATATATATATATATATATATATATATATATATATATATATATATATATATATATATATATATATCTTTTGTTCTTCTCAAAGCCAAATGCTGACCTCAATTATATACTTGATGGGCGGATTCTATAGCATATAACCATGGCCCGGGTGATTGACATTGAGATTTCTGATCACCAAAAGAATTAGAGGCAGAATGTGATAGAGTAGAAGAACCTGTAATTGAATTCAGTTAGAGTTGTTTGAACAACTGGGAGTTGGGTGGTTATCTTGATCTGATGAGTGTATTACAGTAGTGGGTCTTGATTAGAGGTTGGTTAGTAGTAGCCTATAGTTTTTTTGTATTATAGTGAATAATTGATGATCATGGGTCATTATGTGCGAAATATTGATATCTAGTGGAGCGATCAGACTTTCTATACCCATGAAAAAAAGAGAGGGCTATAATTTTCCTGACATTTTCCTCCACATCATGGGTTAATCCAACACTTATAACCCAAACCGGGATACTTACCTCTGAGCCAGAGCCTAAAAGACAATTATAATCATCTAATGGAGCTAAGCCCATATCTAATTACAACATCCAACACATCTATTACATGCTCTGTCTCTCTATTTGATTTTTGGAGTATTTCACCATGGTTTTAAAGAATTTAGTAATGACTATGGTTATTTCCTTCTTTGTTTCTTTATGTGGATGTTGAACTTCCAATATATTCATCACTTTATGTAATAGTCAAGGCAATAAGATATGATATTGTCTACAAAGAGACCATTTATCTTTTGTACATGAACGTCATAATTATTTTAATTTTTTTTGAAATTTTGCATCTATTGTCTCTTTGTAAACAATTCCATAAGATATTTAGGGTATGTTTGATGAGCCCAAAATATACAGATATTTTGGTATATTATAAGATCCTATTTTTTTCAAATTCAATTTGGTTAGAGTGGTGTTTGATTGGTCCAAAGTAAATCTAATAAAATTTGAGTAACGCCCCAATATCAGGATCCCCAAAAAAAGAAAGAAAAAAAAAAGGGTGGAATTGAATTTTAGAAGATGCTAAAAAGCGATAACCCTATGTAAAAAATTCTACATGCATCCAATTTCTTCCCTCGGGCTAAAAAATTTCCCTCTTCCTTTATATTAATTTTTTCCCTCGTGTAACTAGAGGCATGCCTTTTGTTACTGGTGCCTGATGTTGGAGAACCTGCAACGGCCTAAGAGCTAAGAATTAGTGATTGAAGAACTCCTAGAATGTTAACCGCTCCACTGGATTATGATTTAAAAGGCTTCTACACATATCACTGAAATCAGGATGTTGTTCCCTAATAACATCCTGCGGAAACTGCAAATCCGTGAACTTCAATATGTTCTGGAAAAGTTGAAATTAATTATCCCCTCAATACAATACTCTATTACATGTTGTAGGGGAAGTACATAAGTTCATGAAGCATAGAAAACTTGTCCATCTGTTTTTTTAATGCAGTGGTGTTTTTCCTCTCATTTTTGCAATTCTATTTTTTTTAAATTTGTATATGCTTCATAAGGGCGGGGGAACTCACCCCAACTTTGTCGCACGAGAAACAAATGGGGAATTCGTCAATCACTATGTGAAAAACAGAAAAAGAAAAGAAGAAACGAAAAGAACAGATAAAAAAGAAACATTCTTATATGGAATTAATCAAAACTGTTTGCTGCAAATACATGACTGTGAAAGAAGAAAAAAGAAATCCTTTTTAAATCTCAGTTTCGTTAATTGTATAGAAAGCAATAGAGACAAAAGACCCCCCAAAAACTTAGTAACTTCCCTGTTAGAAAGAAAAATGCACATTTAGGGTACCACTAACATCGCTACCAACCAAACCTTCACTGGTCCTGTTGTAAACTAGAATACGGGGGATGTGTGCTACCTTGGAGCGTTCTTCATCGCCTGAATCTCTACGTAGAGGCTCTATATACTCACCAGGCATATCTGTGAACTGCAAGGTTTGAAGAGTGGTGAGGTGTTGGAAGCCTTGAGGCAACC